>NC_143040.1:6920000-6960000 GCF_057628025.1 Oncorhynchus mykiss | reverse complement strand
ACTAACCAGTATCAAGACTTTAAGGAGGAGATGATACGGGTTTTTGATCGATCTGTTTTTGGGGAGGAGGCTTCCAGGGCCCTGTCTTCCCTATGTCAAGGCAATCGATCCATAACAGACTACTCTATTGAGTTTCGCACTCTTGCTGTCTCCAGTGGCTGGAACGAGCCGGCCTTGCTCGCTCGTCTTCTGGAGGGTTTCCGCGCAGAGGTAAAGGATGAGATTCTCTCCCGGGAGGTTCCTTCCAGCGTGGATTCCTTGATTGAACTCGCTATTCGCATTGAGCGACGGGTTGATCTTCGTCACCGAGCTCGTGGAAAGGAGCTTGCGCTCTCCGTCGCCTCCCTCTCCGCATCACTACCATCTTCCTCTGCCGGCTCGGGTGCTGAGCCCATGCAGCTGGGAGGTATCCGCATCTCGACTAAGGAGAGGGAACGGAGAATCACCAACCGCCTCTGTCTCTATTGCGGTTCCGCTGGTCATTTTGTCACTTCATGTCCAGTAAAAGGCCAGAGCTCGTCAGTAAGCGGAGGGCTACTGGTGAGCGCTACTACTCCTGTCTCTCCTTCAAGATCCTGCACTACCTTGTCGGTCCATCTACGCTGGACCGGTTCGTCAGCTTCCTGCAGTGCCTTAATAGACTCTGGGGCGGAGGGCTGTTTTATGGACGAGACCTGGGCTCGGGAACATGACATTCCTCTCAGACAGTTAAAGGAGCCCACGGCCTTGTTCGCCCTGGATGGTAGTCCTCTCCCCAGGATTCAGCGTGAGACGCTACCTTTAACCCTCACTGTTTCTGGTAATCATAGTGAAACCATTTCTTTTTTAATTTTTCGTTCACCTTTTACACCTGTTGTTTTGGGCCATCCCTGGCTAGTTTGTCATAATCCTTCCATTAATTGGTCTAGTAATTCTATCCTCTCCTGGAACGTCTCTTGTCATGTGAAATGTTTAATGTCTGCTATCCCTCCTGTTTCCTCTGTCTCTTCTTCACAGGAGGAGCCTGGTGATTTGACAGGGGTGCCGGAGGAATATCACGATCTGCGCACGGTGTTCAGTCGGTCCAGGGCCACCTCTCTTCCTCCACACCGGTCGTATGATTGTAGTATTGATCTCCTTCCGGGAACCACCCCCCCCCGGGGTAGACTATACTCTCTGTCGGCTCCCGAACGTAAGGCTCTCGAAGATTATTTGTCTGTAGCTCTTGACGCCGGTTTTTTTTTGTCAAGAAGAAGGACGGGTCTCTGCGCCCCTGCATAGATTATCGAGGGCTGAATGACATAACAGTGAAGAATCGTTATCCGCTTCCTCTTATGTCTTCAGCCTTCGAGATCCTGCAGGGAGCCAGGTTTTTCACTAAGTTGGACCTTCGTAACGCTTACCATCTCGTGCGCATCAGGGAGGGGGACGAGTGGAAGACGGCGTTTAACACTCCGTTAGGGCACTTTGAATACCGGGTTCTTCCTTTCGGCCTCGCTAACGCTCCAGCTGTCTTTCAGGCATTAGTCAATGATGTCCTGAGAGACATGCTGAACATCTTTGTTTTCGTTTACCTTGACGATATCCTGATTTTTTCACCGTCACTCCAGATTCATGTTCAGCACGTTCGACGTGTCCTCCAGCGCCTTTTAGAGAATTGTATTTTTGTGAAGGCTGAGAAGTGCACTTTTCATGCCTCCTCCGTCACATTTCTCGGTTCTGTTATTTCCGCTGAAGGCATTAAGATGGATCCCGCTAAGGTCCAAGCTGTCATTGATTGGCCCGTCCCTAAGTCACGCGTCGAGCTGCAGCGCTTTCTCGGCTTCGCGAACTTCTATCGTCGTTTCATCCGTAATTTCGGTCAGGTGGCAGCTCCTCTCACAGCCCTTACTTCTGTCAAGACGTGCTTTAAGTGGTCCGTTTCCGCCCAGGGAGCTTTTGATCTCCTCAAGAATCGTTTTACATCCGCTCCTATCCTTGTTACACCTGACGTCTCTAGACAGTTCGTTGTCGAGGTTGACGCGTCAGAGGTGGGAGTGGGAGCCATCCTTTCTCAGCGCTCCCTCTCTGACGACAAGGTCCACCCATGCGCGTATTTTTCTCATCGCCTGTCGCCGTCGGAACG
This sequence comes from Oncorhynchus mykiss, assembly GCF_057628025.1. NCBI lineage: Eukaryota > Metazoa > Chordata > Actinopteri > Salmoniformes > Salmonidae > Oncorhynchus > Oncorhynchus mykiss. The sequence goes on along the minus strand of NC_143040.1, from coordinate 6,957,896 downwards.
TAACTATGATGTGGGTAACCGCCATCTGCTCGCCATCCGGTTAGCCCTAGGCGAATGGCGACAGTGGTTGGAGGGGGCGACCGTTCCTTTTGTCGTTTGGACTGACCATAGGAACCTTGAGTACATCCGTTCTGCCAAACGACTTAATGAGCGTCAGGCGCGTTGGGCGCTGTTTTTCGCTCGTTTCGAGTTCGTGATTTCTTATCGTCCGGGCTCTAAGAACACCAAGCCTGATGCTTTGTCTCGTCTCTTCAGTTCTTCAGTAGCCTCCACTGACCCCGAGGGGATTCTCCCTGAGGGGCGTGTTGTCGGGTTGACTGTCTGGGGAATTGAGAGGCAGGTAAAGCAAGCACTCACTCAAACTCCGTCGCCGCGCGCTTGTCCTAGGAACCTTCTTTTCGTTCCCGTTCCTACTCGTCTGGCCGTTCTTCAGTGGGCTCACTCTGCCAAGTTAGCCGGCCACCCTGGCGTTCGGGGTACGCTTGCTTCCATTCGCCAGCGTTTCTGGTGGCCCACCCGGGAGCATGACACGCGTCGTTTCGTGGCTGCTTGTTCGGTCTGCGCGCAGACTAAGTCCGGTAACTCTCCTCCTGCCGGCCGTCTCAGGCCGCTTCCTATTCCCTCTCGACCGTTGTCTCACATCGCCTTAGATTTTGTCACCGGACTGCCTTCGTCAGCGGGGAAGACTGTTATTCTTACGGTTGTCGATAGGTTCTCTAAGGCGGCTCATTTCATTCCCCTTGCTAAGCTTCCTTCTGCTAAAGAGACGGCACAAATCATCATCGAGAATGTTTTCAGAATTCATGGCCTTCCGTCAGACGTCGTTTCGGACAGAGGTCCGCAATTCACGTCTCAATTTTGGAGGGAGTTTTGCCGTTTGATTGGGGCTTCCGTCAGTCTCTCTTCCGGCTTTCACCCCCAGTCTAACGGTCAAGCAGAACGGGCCAATCAGACTATTGGTCGCATCTTACGCAGTCTTTCTTTTCGCAACCCTGCGTCTTGGTCAGAACAGCTCCCCTGGGCAGAATACGCCCACAACTCGCTTCCTTCGTCTGCGACCGGGCTATCTCCTTTTCAGAGTAGCCTCGGGTACCAGCCTCCGTTGTTCTCATCTCAGTTCGCCGAGTCCAGCGTCCCCTCCGCTCAGGCTTTTGTCCAACGTTGCGAGCGCACCTGGAAGAGGGTCAGGTCTGCACTTTGCCGTTATAGGGCGCAGACTGTGAGAGCTGCTAATAAGCGTAGAACGAAGAGCCCTAGATATTGTCGCGGTCAGAGAGTTTGGCTCTCCACTCAGAACCTTCCCCTTAAGACGGCTTCTCGCAAGTTGACCCCGCGGTTCATTGGTCCATTCCGTATCTCTCAGGTCATTAATCCTGTCGCAGTGCGACTTCTTCTTCCGCGATATCTTCGTCGCGTCCACCCGGTCTTCCATGTCTCCTGTGTTAAGCCCGTTCTTCGCGCCCCCGCTCGTCTTCCCCCCCCCCCCCCCATCCTTGTCGAGGGCGCACCTATCTACAGGGTCCGTAAAATCTTGGACATGCGTCCTCGGGGCCGTGGTCATCAGTACCTAGTTGACTGGGAGGGGTACGGTCCTGAGGAGAGGAGTTGGGTTCCCTCTCGGGACGTGCTGGACCGTGCGCTGATTGATGATTTCCTCCGTTGCCGCCAGGTTTCCTCCTCGAGTGCGCCAGGAGGCGCTCGGTGAGTGGGGGGGTACTGTCATGTACTGTCATGTTGTCTTGTCTCTGTCCTTTCCCTTCACCCTGTCTCCCTCTGCTGGTCGTGTTAGGTTACCTTTTCTCCCCCGCTTTCCCCCAGCTGTCCCTTGTCTCCTCTAACTACCCATTCACCCCGTTCCCCACCTGTTCCCTTTTTCCCTCTGATTAGGTCCCTATATCTCTCTCTGTTTCTGCTCCTGTCCTTGTCGGATTCTTGTTTGTTTGTGTCATTCATGCCTGAACCAGACTGCCGTCATGTTTGCTGTAACCTTGTCCTGTCCTGTCGGAATCTGCCGGTCCATCTGAGCCTACCTATGTTTGGTAATTAAAGAAGCTCTGTTTAAGTTGATTCGCTTTTGGGTCCTCATTCACGCACCGTAACATTTAATTTGCAAGTTAACGTAACACAGTTTGAAAAGCAATTTGCCCAAGTCACTAAGGTCCTGCTCCATTGTTTTACAAGACAAGACATCACATTGTCTCTATTGTATTGGTTCATGAGTTTATATCATTGACTGGACTTGGTTAGGAGAACTGTCTATTGTTTTAGTAGATTATACTGTATTGGTTCATGAGTTTATATCATTGACTGGACGTGGTTAGGATAACTGTCTATTGTTTTAGTAGATTATACTGTATTGGTTCCATTCATCTCCTCTTCTCTGTTCCATTATATCGTTCTTATGTTGCCTGGTTCTGTTCCCCTCTGTTCTCCTCTGTTTTCTGTTCTCCTCTGTTCTCCTCTGTTCCCCTCTGTTCTCCTTTCTCCTCTGTTCCCCTCTGTTCTCCTCTGTTATCTGTTCTCTGTTCTCCTTTCTCCTCTGTTCTCATCTGTTCTCATATGTTATTTGTTCTCCTCTGTTCTCCTTTCTCCTATGTTCTCATCTGTTATCTGTTCTCCTCTGTTCTCCTCTGTTCTCCTCTGTTCTCATATGTTATTTGTTCTCCTCTGTTCTCATATGTTATTTGTTATCCTCTGTTCTCCTTTCTCCTCTGTTCTCCTCTGTTCTCATATGTTATTTGTTCTCATCTGTTCTCCTTTCTCCTCTGTTCTCATCTGTTCTCCTCTGTTCTCCTCTGTTCTCCTCTGTTCTCCTCTGTTCTCCTCTGTTCTCCTCTGTTCTCATATGTTATTTGTTCTCCTCTGTTCTCCTTTCTCCTCTGTTCTCCTCTGTTCTCATATGTTAGTTGTTCTCCTCTGTTCTCCGTTCTCCTCTGTTCTCTGTTCTCCCCTGTTCTCAGTTCTGTTGTCATCTGTTCTCTGCTCTGTTCTCCATTCTGCTCTCCTTTGTTCTGTTCTCCTCTGTTCTGTTCTCCTTCCTCCCCTGTTCTCCTCTGTTCTTCTCTGTTCTTCTCTGTTCTTTCTCCTTTGTTCTGTTCTCCTCTGTTCTTCTCTGTTCTCCTCTGTTCTCCTCTTCTGTTCCCCTCTGTTTCTCTCTGTTCTTCTCTTTTCTCTCTCTCTCTTCTGTTCTGTTCTCCTCTTATCATTTCTGTTCTGTTCTGTTCTTCGCTGTTCTGCAGTCTTCTTCTGTCCCATTCACATTCTGCTGAGCATGCCTCTAGCACACTGTGTGTGGGTGTGTGTGTGTGTGTCTCTGCTATGTGTGTGTATGTGTGCATGCTAGGTGTGTGTATATGCGGCATGTGTGTGTGTGTGTGCATTCCTGCAATCCTGTGGGTGTGTCTCCTTGTAAGTGTTCAACAGGAGAATGCAGCACTACCACTTTAGCTCTAGCAGTGCCTCATCATCCATCCTGACACATCTCTCTCTCTCTCTCTCTCTCCCTCCCTCCCTCCCCCCAGCTCCCACAGGAGTCTTCCGCTCTGCTGCACCAAGGTTTGTACTGCTTAGCTTTAAACACCAGAACCGTTTTACTGTGCAGGTAGTGCTGTGCCTCTCTTGATATCGATACAATGAATAGCTAATGGTGTAGCTTTAGTTAGCGGTGTATCTTTAGTTAGCGGTGCAGCTTTAGTTAGCGGTGTATCTTTAGTTAGCGGTGCAGCTTTAGTTAGCGGTGTATCTTTAGTTAGCGGTGCAGCTTTAGTTAGCGGTGTAGCTTTAGTTAGTGATGCTGCTTTAGTTAGCTGTGCTGCTTTAGTTAACTGTGCTGCTTTAGTTAGCGGTGTAGCTTTAGTTAGCGGTGTATCTTTAGTCAGCGGTGTAGCTTTAGTTAGTGATGCTGCTTTAGTTAGCTGTGCTGCTTTAGTTAACTGTGCTGCTTTAGTTAGCGGTGTAGCTTTAGTCAGCGGTGTAGCTTTAGTTGCGGTGTAGCTTTAGTTAGCAGTGTATCTTTAGTTAGCTGTGTTGCTTTAGTTAGCAGTGTAGCTTTAGATAGTGATGCTGCTTTAGTTAGCTGTGCTGCTTTAGTTAGCGGTGTTTCTTTAGTCAGCGGTGTAGCTTTAGTTAGCGGTGTATCTTTAGTTAGCGGTGCAGCTTTAGTTAGCGGTGTATCTTTAGTTAGCTGTGCTGCTTTAGTTAGCAGTGTAGCTTTAGTTAGCGATGCTGCTTTAGTTAGCTGTGCTGCTTTAGTTAACTGTGCTGCTTTAGTTAGCAGTGTAGCTTTAGTTAGCGGTGTTTCTTTAGTTGCGGTGTAGCTTTAGTCAGCGGTGCAGCTTTAGTTACTGGTGCAGCTTTAGTTAGCAGTGTAGCTTTAGTTAGCGGTGTAGCTTTAGTTGCGGTGTAGCTTTAGTTAGTGGTGTATCTTTAGTTAGCAGTGTAGCTTTAGTTAGCAGTGTAGCTTTAGTTAGCGGTGTAGCTTTCGTTGCGGTGTAGCTTTAGTTAGCGGTGTATCTTTAGTTAGCGGTGTATCTTTAGTTAGCGGTGTAGCTTTAGGGACAGGAGTTATTCATTACCTTGTGACCTAAACATGAAACACCCTGGGCCCTTGTTATGGCTGAAAACTAAGGAGAACTCCAGATCCAAGTTGAAGCCTATAACAAGGGCACAGAGTTATGCCTGGGACAGGTTCAGTTGCAACGAAAAGAACCAGACGTTTGATTGCAATAGAATGGTAGAGTGGAACCAGAACACAATGGAATGACAGAATGATTCTATGGAACAATGGATTGTAATGTGTTGGAAGCATGTTGAAATCTAGAACTCCTTGACATTGCACCATAGACAGTTTGGTTTGACTGGAACAGCCCAGCAGAGCACAGCTCTCGATATACAGTAATGGACTAGAAGGATATCAAAGTTTAATGGTCACAGACACAGATATGAAGACGTTATCTGTGTTACTGCCTGCATCGCACAAGGATTTCTCTCTGACAGTGGAATGATGCCAAAGGGGGGGGTGTGTGTGTGTGTGTGTGTGTGTGTGTGTGTGTGTGTGTGTGTGTGTGTGTGTGTGTGTGTGTGTGTGTGTGTGTGTGTGTGTGTGTGTGTGTGTGTGTGTGTGTGTGTGTGTGTGTGTGTGTGTGTGTGTGTGTGTGTGTGTGTGTGAGAGAGAGAGAGTGGTGGAAGGATGCCAAAGTGATTAGTGAATGAAATGTCAACGCAGCAGAAAATGACTCAACTCTGTTTTGTTTTTTTTATCAGTAGGAGTCACAAGTTGGCCGTTGAGAAACCAGATGGAAATGTTTCTTCATAGCCAGGAGTTTTCCTAACCCTGTAACTTGTACCAGGAGAAACTCTGGACCGCAGTTTCATGTGTCAACTCAGACCTTGACCTGGGGTCTCCCTAACTTAAACGTCTTTATTCTGTCCCAACACTAGCACACCTGATCAAACTAATGAACTAATCATCAAGCCCTTTGAGCAGTTGAATGAAGTGTGATAACATGTTGATTCGATCCATCCATTTGTCTGCCCTCTATTGCTCTGGTCTGGTCGACACTGTTCTTATTAAAAGATGAAATGATTGGGCCCCATTCCGTTATACCATTCCGTTGTTCCATTCTAATTTATTCCATTCTATTGTTCAATTCTAATTTATTCCATTCTAGAATTCCATTTTCATTTGTTCTACTGTTCCATTCTAAGTTGTTCTAATCGATCCCTACCATTCCATTATAGGCTGGTGCATTGCATTGGCCCATTCTAAGCTATTGAGCAGGAGAAGTGTAAATATAGCCTGTATAGAACAGTAGGGCCTTAACAAATGGACTCAATGTCACCAAAGTCAGAACGGAATAGAGTAGAGTAGAGGTATGCATGTACAGTATGTACGAATCTCAAATGGCAACCTATTCCCTACACAGTGCACTACATTCGACCAGAGTCAATGGGGCGGCTGGTCAAAAGTAGTGCACTTCATAGGGAATAGGGTGCCATTTAGGACGCACCCAAAGTCATATTCATAATTACCTGTGCGTCCACCAGTGTAGCGTTGACCAGACTCTCGTTGATGAAGACGTGGACCAGCGCGGTGGCGCAGAGCGATGGCTCTCCACTGTCGTTGACCCTGACCACCAGGCGATGCAGCCCCCTGTGTCTCCTCTCGAGGGGCTCTGCCACGGTGATCACTCCACTGGCCAGGCCGATCTCAAACAGCCTGAAGGGGTTCCCTCCTACCAGGGAGAAGCGCAGGTCAGCGTTGCGGCCAAAGTCCGAGTCCGAGGCGGCCACGGTTCTGACGATGGTCCGGGTGGAGGAGGCCGGGGGGAGGAGGGTGTAGGAATCGTTGGTGGGCGAGGTCACGGAGGGGGCGTTGTCGTTCTCATCAGTTACGATGAGGGAGACTGTCGCCGTGGCGGAGCGAGGCGGAGCCCCGCCGTCGATGGCCCGGACGCGGAAGGTGTAGGTGGAACGGCGTTCCCGGTCAAAGGCCACGGAGGAGAAGATCGTCCCTGTGTTGTTCTCTATGGAGAACGTGTCTTCACCTCTTCCTCCTCTTCCTCCTCCCTCCTCTCCTACTCCCTTGTTCTTCTCCCCTGCTCCTCCTCCCTCCACCTCTTCTCCTTCTTCTTCCTCCATCTCTACGAAAAGACTCAGCTCCGCGTTCTCACCCTCATCCGCGTCTGTTACCGTTACCATGCCGACTGGGCTGTTGGCAAGGAGGTTCTCCTTCACGTAGAACGTGAACACTTCCTGGACGAACTTCGGAGTGTTGTCGTTGCGGTCGGTCACCATGATTACCACCGTGGCCGACCCTTGCAGCGAGGGGAATCCCTTATCCCTGGCGATCACCTGGAACTCGTACCTCTCCCTAACCTCCCGGTCCAGAACCCCTGTCGCGCGGATATCCCCATTATCAGCATCAATATAGAACAGGCCGGTAACGGACGGATCCAACGAATACACGATCTCTGCATTCTTTCCGGAATCGGAATCCGCCGCAACCACGGTGACCACACGCTCTCCTGGTTGGTTGTTCTCGGCAAAGTGGACCTCCACCACGGCCTGGGCGAAGGCAGGAGTGTGGTCGTTGATGTCCACTACCCTGACCATGAGAGAGCTGTTGCTGGAGAGAGACGGGGAACCGGAGTCGACTGCCACGATGGTCACGCTGTACTCTTTGGTGGCCTCGTAATCCAACAGGGCCGACGTGTGGAGAAAATACTTCTTACGGTTTCTGAGGAAACAAGGTTAAATATTAACGTAAAATTACAAAGAAAGGAATCAATATAATTACTTCTTCTTACGGTTTCTGAGGAAACAAGGTTAAATATTAACGTACAATTACAAAGAAAGGAATCAATATAATTACTTCCTGCTGTGGAAGGAGAGTTACATTGCAAAATCTTAATATAGAACATTTTGAATTTATATGGCTCAAATTAACATTTATTGTGTCTGAGATTTTTGTGATTTTCAACTAAACGTAGCTAGCTGTCAGGTTGATATTATGGTGCTGTACGTTGATGCTCCAATGATATTTCAGCCTCTCGGTGCGCCATGCTGGAATACTCTGAACTTTACTTTATAAATGAAATTAAAATCAACTCTGAACAGATCAATGTGGAAGTGTTTTCATCTCACCTGTCGAAGGCGTCATCCGCGGGCAGTGGCAGGAGTGCCGTCTCTCCCGCTGGTTTCAGGGTGAACGGTACATCCCCGACCACCGTACAGGTTACCGCTCCGTTCTCCCCCTGGTCCCGGTCTGACACCTGAACCAGCGCCACCGGCGTGTCCACCAGAACATTCTCCGGTACCAGCGCCACTCCGTCCCTCACCAGAATCCGTCCGATCTTCCTGATCTCCACGACCGGAACGTTGTCGTTCTCATCCCGGACCACCAGGACTACGGTCGCCCGGTCGGTGCGCGGCGGCTGACCACGATCCCTTGCCGTGACCGTGAACCGTAACTGGGCCACTTCCTCCCGGTCAATCCTGTGGAGGACGCTCAGCCAACCGGTAGCCTCGTCCAGTCGGAGAAGACGGCGGACAGATTCCGTGGCAGCGCCGAAGACGTACTCCACCTGTCCGTTGACGCCGACGTCGCGGTCCGACGCGCGCACCTGGAGGACGGGGGTTCCGGGAGGCGCATTCTCCGCCATCTCGGCCTCATAGATGGCTCTCTCGAAGCGCGGGCTGTTGTCGATAAAGAAATACCATGTATTTAGAAGATAACATTGTTTGTGTTTTTCAACCTAATTTAGCTAGTGGTGCTTTATACTAATTTAGCTAGTGATGCTTTATACTAATTTAGCTAGTGATGCTTTATACTAATTTAGCTAGTGATGCTTTATACTAATTTAGCTAGTGGTGCTTTATACTAATTTAGCTAGTGGTGCTTTATACTAATTTAGCTAGTGATGCTTTATACTAATTTAGCTAGTGATGCTTTATACTAATTTAGCTAGTGATGCTTTATACTAATTTAGCTAGTGATGCTTTATACTAATTTAGCTAGTGATGCTTTATAATAATTTAGCTAGTGCTGCTTTATACTAATTTAGCTAGTGGTGCTTTATACTAATTTAGCTAGTGATGCTTTATACTAATTTAGCTAGTGATGCTTTATACTAATTTAGCTAGTAATGCTTTATACTAATTTAGCTAGTGGTGCTTTATACTAATTTAGCTAGTGGTGCTTTATACTAATTTAGCTAGTGGTGCTCTATGCTAATTTAGCCAGTTGTGCTCTATGCTAAGTTAGCTAGTGGCGCTTTACATTAATTTAGCTAGTGATGCTTTATACTAATTTAGCTAGTGGTGCTTTATGCTAATTTAGCCAGTTGTGCTCTATGCTAATTTAGCTAGTGGCGCTTTACACTAATTTAGTGGCGCTCTATGCTAATTTAGCTAGTGGTGCTCTATGCTAATTTAGCCAGTTGTGCTCTATGCTAATTTAGCCAGTTGTGCTCTATGCTAATTTAGCCAGTTGTGCTCTATGCTAATTTAGCCAGTTGTGCTCTATGCTAATTTAGCCAGTTGTGCTCTATGCTAATTTAGCCAGTTGTGCTCTATGCTAATTTAGCCAGTTGTGCTCTATGATAATTATGCTAGTGTTTCTCTATGCTGATGCTACTATTCCAGCTCTTTAGTGTAATAATCCAATCCAACTTTTTAGACAGTTTACTCTCCATTAGTCAGCACCTCTACTGACATTTTTGGGTGTGCCTCAGCTCATGCTTTTCACTAGACTACGTTTTCATCTTACCTGTTGTCGTTGACATCGGTGATGGCGACACGGAGGAGTGCCTGGGAAGAGCGAGGAGGGTTGCCACCGTCCCGGACCCGTAGAACCAGCTCATACGAGTCGCGTGCTTCACGGTCCAGAGGGCCTTTCACGATCAGCTGCGGTTGCTTCTCGCCGTCGGGCGTGTCGGCGACCTGGAGCTCAAACACACTGCTCCTCACACCTCCTCCTGCACCTCCTCCGTTGTTATCCAATGCTCCTCTCCTCCTATCCCCTCCTCCTCCTGTTCCATCCGCTCTTCCCATTGGCCCTCCGGCTGCTCTCCTCGCTGACCCCAACCCTGACCCCGCCGACCCGGAAGAGCTGCCATCTTGAATCAGCTCATAACGATCAATCCCATTGCGCCCGAAGTCGCGATCCGTCGCCGTGGGTAACAGATACAGCGTGCCTATTGGACGGTTCTCCTCGACAGATAATGTCAGCACCGACGACGGAAACGAGGGAGTGTTGTCGTTGATGTCGGTGATGACCACACGGCCCTCAAAGAGATCCACCCAACTCTGGAGCGGACCAATCACAGACACTTCGAAGTCCAGGAAACACTCGTTCTCATCGAAGATCATCTGACACTGGGACAGCTTCTCCCGGTCAATCCTCCGCTGCCCGGTAGTCAGCTCCCCGGTAACGTTATCAATCTTGAAGAACTCCGAGCCGCTCTCTAGGGCGAATGTGACATCTCCGGAGCCGGTGCCTGCGGACAGGCCGAGGTCGGCAGCCACATTACCAATCATAACGTCTGCGGGGCCCTCCTCAGCCACCCGGTAACGGAGAGCCGAGTCAGCGACCGGGAGCTGAGTCATCGTTAGTAGGAGAAGGACTAGGAGGTGGAACAACTCCCCCGGTCCAGTTAGAGTTACCGAGCAGGAGAACACTGCTCCACCACAGACACCTACCCCTGTCCTTCGCATGGCTGTCTCTACCATCTACCCCTGTCTCTTTCCCCTCTCTCTCTCTCTCTATTCCTCAGTCTCTCTTTCCTGTCTCTGGGGATCTATATTTCTACCTTTCCCTCCTTCTCTGTCGTTAATGTGTCTATCTGGGCTGTATATCTTTGTTCCCTCTCTTTCTCTCACTCTTCCCCCCTCTCTCTCTCTCTCTTGGCAGTTCCACTGCCTGGGGTTCAGGAAAGCTTTACAGCACTCTAATAACACACTGCAGATCAGTCTCTCTGTCCTTAATGTGACTATCGGTTTCTATATCTCTGTTTCAGTCAGGATGTCTGTTTCCTCTATTCTTTTGTCTTTCTCTTTATTGTTGAGGGTTTAAAAATAAACTTCCTCTAAGTCTCTCTGGGATGTTCAGAGCACAAAGATATCAGCAAATCCATCCAGCAAGAAGAGAGAAATCCAAATCATCCACTCACGTTAATTAATCCACTTGACTCTCTCTCGCTCTCTCTCTTTTTATGATGGAGACCGTATTCCGTTTCTCCCTCTCTTGAGGACTCTCGTATCAGTTATATTAGTCCGTTAGTAATTTCGCTTAATTCCGGTCGCGTTCCGGGGGACCGAGGGGGCTTTTTGACGAGTTGAAGAGAAACTGCAATGCAGCACATCCACAAAGAAAACTGTACACGACTCTGTCTCGGGACCCCGAATCACTAATGTTGTGAAAAAATACTTACATCCACAAAGCGGAACACAATCGGTTCAAAAGTAAAGTATTTGATATCGTCCGGTAATCGTTTAGAGTTTAATTGTGGTTTCTTACCTCTCGCTCTCCGCTATGAGTCTGAACTACGCGTGTGTTTTTTTTTCCCCGCAGTGAAGCAACGTGCCAAGCAGTTGGTCGAATGCCTTCGCGGAACTTCACAAGACAATAGTGCTTTTCACAGCCACTTCTCGGGACGGAATAATAATCTAAACCGTAAACCGGAGCTCGCTCACATCAGCAACCCTTGTTTTTTTTTTTTTTAAAGGCAAAAGAGATCCCGAAGTCAACAAACCGGTCAATTATAATTCCTTGTGCGTTCGCGAGGATGTTTCGGTCATGAACCGAGAGAAAATGCGTGTTTTACAAGAGTCCTGCATTCTATCGTTCATTCTCCACGCACGCCTTCTCTCTCTCTTTCTTTCTCTCACCTGCACGTTCTACTGCACTGCATGTGCGCGCGTGGCTTGCTTTCTGCCTGATCTGAAATGATGCTGCAGTCTCTCTCTCTCCGCCTCTCTCTCTCTCTCTCTCTCTCTCTCTCTCTCTCTCTCTCTCTCTCTCTCTCTCTCTCTCTCTCTCTCTCTTCACTGCAACATTTCCCTAGCCACGTAACTTGATCGTTCAGCTGAAACGGGAGAACGGAACGAGAGGCAGTGTTGTGTCACTCACGGTGTGTGCGCGTGTGTGTGTGTATCGGTAACAGACCTATCCTCCTCGCTGTCACACTGCACTAGATTCAATGTGGCGTTTACGCGGCTCAGGGTGGGATGAGATGAGGGGAATATCTTTATTCACAAAGAGGATGCAGGGAAGGAGGGGATATTGGTTGTCAGAGGAATATAATGGGAACGTATTCTGCACAATCGGCATTTTCTATTACTGTGTTGTACGGTTGCCAGCCAGCGTTGGACACGGGACTAACACACACGTTTTTTAATAATGACTTAAGAGTTCTTTATCCAGTTATGACCACATCAGCTCATCTGAATGTCATCATTCATCCGGCGGCATGTGGTTCTCTGATGACGTCTCACAGTAACTTTAATCTCTCTGCCTGCCAGCTATCAGATTTATACTATATGACCCCTGTGGCCAAAGGTCAAAGAGCAAACATATAGACTAATAATAATAATAATAATAAGGATATTATTTAATAATTTATAGTAATATATATTTTCATTATACAACATTAGGCCTGTAAAAGGGTAAGTATTCTTTTGTGATATTTTTGGTTTTATTTTCGTCAATATTTGAGTCAGTCGGTTAGAATCGTCGCGGTATAGTTCTTCTTCTTTGGTTCAGTTGTTCCCTGTATACTATTGAAGTAGCTTTTTCTTTTGTCTGACTGCGGCACTAAAACACACACACACACACACGCACGCACACACACACACACACACACAATATATATATATATATACTGAAGACGTTACAGCCACAGACTCTCTCTATCTCCGCGGGCTGACCCGCAGCACGCGCTGCTCGGTGAGCGCAATGCAGCAACCGGCTCCTCTCGTGCAGTGTACCGCTAGGCTACAGAACGCAACAAAAGGCGTCGCGGAGGGAAGAGGAGAAGGAGATAAAGCTTTACCTGCAGTACCTCTCTCTCTCTCTCTCTCTCTGTCCTCCATCCCACCGCAACCACAATCCCAATGCCCCCTTTCCCTCCTTCCACCTCTCCTTGCTCCTTTCCCTTTAATTAAATTATACCAGACCGGGTCCAGTCAGGGCCGACAATGTTACCCCCAACCCACCAGGTTTCGGTCCGGAAGTGGGGGAAGGAGGGGGGGGGGCTTCCCCGGTCTCCACTCCATTCATAACGCTGTGAGGGAGACGCAGGCCATGTACAGTATGCTGAGACAGCCGTTAAAGCGCGGCTCTGAGGGATGGGACAACATGGTAACTCGTCTCTCTCTCTCTCTCTCGCTCTCTCCGTGCTGCATTGGCAGCGGGAGGATTTGTGTGTTTAGCATTCCGGCAGCGTCGGCACACGCTGCCTCCTCGGTGCTCCCGCGCCCTCTGTTGTTCGATCCGCATGTGACTTTGATTTCCGTCGAAATCAATCGGCGTCTGGGGGTGCTGGTGCTGAGTGTGTGTATGTCGCTCTGTTGTTCAGGGTGGTGATGATGGGGGAGGGGGGGGCTTACATCGTGAATGCCTGATCTATGGTATAGCATTACTAAGCAGAATAAGCAACACGACACCACAACATCAACAAAGACACACAACAACAGACGAATGAATATAAATAAATGCACTACCGGTCATAAGTTTTAGAACAGTGTGCAAAGCTGTCGTCAAGGCAACGGGTCGCTACTTCGAAGAATCTAAAATCTAAAATACATTTTGATTTGATTAACACTTTTTTTTTTGGTTACTACATTACACATTTTTGGTTGTGTGTAATTTCATGGTGTTGATGTCTTCACTATTATTCAATTATTATTCACTATTATTCATTACAATGTAGAAAATAGTAAATAAAGAAGAAAAAAGAAGGAAAACCCTTGAATGTGTCCAAACTTTTAACTGGTACTGTCACACCCTGACCATAGTTTACTTTGTATGTTTCTATGTTGTGGTTGGTCAGGGTGTGATCTGAGTGGGCATTCTATGTTACATGTCTAGTTTGTCTAGTTCTATGTTCGGCCTGATATGGTTCTCAATCAGAGGCAGGTGTTCGTCATTGTCTCTGATTGGGAACCATATTTAGGTAGCCTGGGTTTCACTGTGTGTTTGTGGGTGATTGTTCCTGTCTATGTGTTTTCACCAGATAGGGCTGTTTAGGTTTTCGTTACGTTCATTACGTTCTTTATTTTGTAGTGTTTGTATTGATTCGTGTTTTACGTTTGTTTATTAAAACATGGATCGCAATCGACACGCTGCATTTTGGTCCGACTCTCCTTCTCATATAGAAAACCGTTACAGAATCACCCACCACCAACGGACCAAGCAGCGTGTCAACAGGCAGCAACAGCAGCGTAAAGAGGAATGGACATGGGAGGACGTTTTGGATGGCAAGGGCTGTTACACTTGGGAGGAGATACTAGCTGGAAGAGATCGCCTCCCATGGGAACAGGTGGAGGCACTTAGGAGAGCAGAGGCAGCCGGAGAAAGGAGCCGGCGATATGAGGGAACAAGGCTGGCAAGGAAGCCCGAGAGGCAGCCCCAAAAATTTCTTGGGGGGGGGGCTAACAGGGAGTATGGCTACGCCAGGTAGGAGACCTGGGCAAACTCCCTGTGCTTACCGGGGGGCTAGAGAGACCGGACAGGCACCGTGTTATGCAGTGGTGCGCAAGGTGTCTCCAGTGCACCCGGTGCGGTCGGCCGGGCTAGATTGAGCGTCGAGCCTAATGCCATGAAGCCGGCTCTACGCAGCTGGTCCCCAGTGCGTCTCCTTGGGCCGGCTTACATGGCACCAGCCTTGCGCTCGGTGTCTCCGGTTCGCCTGCATAGCCCAGTGCGGGCTATTCCACCTCGCCGCACTTGCAGGGCGACCGTGAGCATTCAACCAGGTAAGGTTGGGCAGGCTCGGTGCTCAAGAGCTCCAGTGCGCCTGCACGGTCCGGTTTTTCCAGTACCACCTCCACACCCCAGCCCTCCGGTAGCAGCTCCCCGCACCAGGCTTCCTGTGCGTGTCCTCGGCCCAGTACCACCAGTGCCAGCACCACGCATCAGGCCTACAGTGCGCCTCGCCTGTCCAGCGCTGCCAGAGCCTTCCTCCTCTTCAGCGCTGTCGGAGTCTCCCGCCTGTCCAGCGCTGCCAGAGCCTTCCTTCTCTACAGCGCTGCCGGAGTCTCCCGCCTGTTCAGAACTGTCAGTCTGCAAGGAGCTGCCAGTCTGCAAGGAGCTGCCAGTCTGCAAGGAGCTGCCAGTCTGCAAGGAGCTGCCAGTCTGCATAGAGCTGCCAGTCTGCATAGAGCTGCCAGTCTGCAGGGAGCTGCCAGTCTGCAAGGAGCCGCCAGAGCTGCCAGTCTGCAGGATGCCGCCAGAGCTGCCAGTCTGCAAGGAGCCGCCAGAGCTGCCAGTTAGCATGGAGCAGCCAGAGCCGCCAGTTAGCATGGAGCAGCCAGTGCCGCCAGTCAGCATGGAGCAGCCAGGGCCGCCAGTCAGCATGGAGCAGCCAGGGCCGCCAGTCAGCATGGAGCAGCCAGGGTCGCCAGTCTGCATGGAGCAGCCAGAGCAGCCAGTCAGCATGGAGCAGCCAGAGCAGCCAGTCAGCATGGAGCAGCCAGAGCTGCCAGTCAGCATGGAGCAGCCAGAGCTGTCAGTCAGCATGGATCAGCCAGTCAGCATGGAGCAGCCAGAACTGCCAGTCAGCATGGGGCAGCCAGTCAGCATGGAGCAGCAAGAGCTGCCAGTCAACCAGACTCTTCCAGATCTGCCAGTCGACCAGACTCTTCCAGATCTGCCAGTCGACCAGACTCTTCCAGATCTGCCAGTCGACCAGACTCTTCCAGATCTGCCAGTCGACCAGACTCTTCCAGATCTGCCAGTCGACCAGACTCTTCCAGATCTGCCAGTCGACCAGACTCTTCCAGATCTGCCAGT
Organism: Oncorhynchus mykiss; assembly: GCF_057628025.1. Lineage (NCBI taxonomy): Eukaryota > Metazoa > Chordata > Actinopteri > Salmoniformes > Salmonidae > Oncorhynchus > Oncorhynchus mykiss. The sequence goes on along the minus strand of NC_143040.1, from coordinate 6,942,385 downwards.
CGACCAGACTCTTCCAGATCTGCCAGTCGACCAGACTCTTCTAGATCTGCCAGTCGACCAGACTCTTCTAGATCTGCCAGTCGACCAGACTCTTCCAGATCTGCCAGTCGACCAGACTCTTCCAGATTCTCCAGTCAGCCAGGATCTGCTAGATCCAACTATCTGCCTGGGCTTCCTCTCAGTGCTGAGCTTCCTCTCAGTGCTGAGCTTCCTCTCAGTGCTGAGCTACCCATCAGTCCCGAGCTACCTCTGTCCCGAGCTGTCCCTCTGTCCCGAGCGGTCATTAAGGAGGGTAACCTATCTAGGGACGCTAAGGAGGTGGACTAAAACGATTATGGAGTGGGGTCCACGTCCAGCGCCAGAGCCGCCACCGCGGACAGATGCCCACCCAGACCCTCCCCTATAGGTTCAGGTTTTGCGGCCGGAGTCCGCACCTTGGGGGGGGGGTACTGTCACACCCTGACCATAGTTTACTTTGTATATTTCTATGTTGTGGTTGGTCAGGGTGTGATCTGAGTGGGCATTCTATGTTACATGTCTAGTTTGTCTAGTTCTATGTTCGGCCTGATATGGTTCTCAATCAGAGGCAGGTGTTCGTCATTGTCTCTGATTGGGAACCATATTTAGGTAGCCTGGGTTTCACTGTGTGTTTGTGGGTGATTGTTCCTGTCTATGTGTTTTCACCAGATAGGGCTGTTTAGGTTTTCGTTACGTTCATTACGTTCTTTATTTTGTAGTGTTTGTATTGATTCGTGTTTTACGTTTGTTTATTAAAACATGGATCGCAATCGACACGCTGCATTTTGGTCCGACTCTCCTTCTCATATAGAAAACCGTTACAGAATCACCCACCACCAACGGACCAAGCAGCGTGTCAACAGGCAGCAACAGCAGCGTAAAGAGGAATGGACATGGGAGGACGTTTTGGATGGCAAGGGCTGTTACACTTGGGAGGAGATACTAGCTGGAAGAGATCGCCTCCCATGGGAACAGGTGGAGGCACTTAGGAGAGCAGAGGCAGCCGGAGAAAGGAGCCGGCGATATGAGGGAACAAGGCTGGCAAGGAAGCCCGAGAGGCAGCCCCAAAAATTTCTTGGGGGGGGGGCTAACAGGGAGTATGGCTACGCCAGGTAGGAGACCTGGGCAAACTCCCTGTGCTTACCGGGGGGCTAGAGAGACCGGACAGGCACCGTGTTATGCAGTGGTGCGCACGGTGTCTCCAGTGCACCCGGTGCGGTATATTCCAGCTCCGCGTGTCGGCCGGGCTAGATTGAGCGTCGAGCCTAATGCCATGAAGCCGGCTCTACGCAGCTGGTCCCCAGTGCGTCTCCTTGGGCCGGCTTACATGGCACCAGCCTTGCGCTCGGTGTCTCCGGTTCGCCTGCATAGCCCAGTGCGGGCTATTCCACCTCGCCGCACTTGCAGGGCGACCGTGAGCATTCAACCAGGTAAGGTTGGGCAGGCTCGGTGCTCAAGAGCTCCAGTGCGCCTGCACGGTCCGGTTTTTCCAGTACCACCTCCACACCCCAGCCCTCCGGTAGCAGCTCCCCGCACCAGGCTTCCTGTGCGTGTCCTCGGCCCAGTACCACCAGTGCCAGCACCACGCATCAGGCCTACAGTGCGCCTCGCCTGTCCAGCGCTGCCAGAGCCTTCCTCCTCTTCAGCGCTGTCGGAGTCTCCCGCCTGTCCAGCGCTGCCAGAGCCTTCCTTCTCTACAGCGCTGCCGGAGTCTCCCGCCTGTTCAGAACTGTCAGTCTGCAAGGAGCTGCCAGTCTGCAAGGAGCTGCCAGTCTGCAAGGAGCTGCCAGTCTGCATAGAGCTGCCAGTCTGCATAGAGCTGCCAGTCTGCAGGGAGCTGCCAGTCTGCAAGGAGCCGCCAGAGCTGCCAGTCTGCAGGATGCCGCCAGAGCTGGCAGTCTGCAAGGAGCCGCCAGAGCTGCCAGTTAGCATGGAGCAGCCAGAGCCGCCAGTTAGCATGGAGCAGCCAGGGCCGCCAGTCAGCATGGAGCAGCCAGGGCCGCCAGTCAGCATGGAGCAGCCAGGGCCGCCAGTCAGCATGGAGCAGCCAGGGTCGCCAGTCTGCATGGAGCAGCCAGAGCAGCCAGTCAGCATGGAGCAGCCAGAGCAGCCAGTCAGCATGGAGCAGCCAGAGCTGCCAGTCAGCATGGAGCAGCCAGAGCTGTCAGTCAGCATGGAGCAGCCAGTCAGCATGGAGCAGCCAGAACTGCCAGTCAGCATGGGGCAGCCAGTCAGCATGGAGCAGCAAGAGCTGCCAGTCAACCAGACTCTTCCAGATCTGCCAGTCGACCAGACTCTTCCAGATCTGCCAGTCGACCAGACTCTTCCAGATCTGCCAGTCGACCAGACTCTTCCAGATCTGCCAGTCGACCAGACTCTTCCAGATCTGCCAGTCGACCAGACTCTTCCAGATCTGCCAGTCGACCAGACTCTTCCAGATCTGCCAGTCGACCAGACTCTTCTAGATCTGCCAGTCGACCAGACTCTTCTAGATCTGCCAGTCGACCAGACTCTTCCAGATCTGCCAGTCGACCAGACTCTTCCAGATTCTCCAGTCAGCCAGGATCTGCTAGATCCAACTATCTGCCTGGGCTTCCTCTCAGTGCTGAGCTTCCTCTCAGTGCTGAGCTTCCTCTCAGTGCTGAGCTACCCATCAGTCCCGAGCTACCTCTGTCCCGAGCTGTCCCTCTGTCCCGAGCGGTCATTAAGGAGGGTAACCTATCTAGGGACGCTAAGGAGGTGGACTAAAACGATTATGGAGTGGGGTCCACGTCCAGCGCCAGAGCCGCCACCGCGGACAGATGCCCACCCAGACCCTCCCCTATAGGTTCAGGTTTTGCGGCCGGAGTCCGCACCTTGGGGGGGGGGTACTGTCACACCCTGACCATAGTTTACTTTGTATATTTCTATGTTGTGGTTGGTCAGGGTGTGATCTGAGTGGGCATTCTATGTTACATGTCTAGTTTGTCTAGTTCTATGTTCGGCCTGATATGGTTCTCAATCAGAGGCAGGTGTTCGTCATTGTCTCTGATTGGGAACCATATTTAGGTAGCCTGGGTTTCACTGTGTGTTTGTGGGTGATTGTTCCTGTCTATGTGTTTTCACCAGATAGGCTGTTTAGGTTTTCGTTACGTTCATTACGTTCTTTATTTTGTAGTGTTTGTATTGATTCGTGTTTTACGTTTGTTTAAAACATGGATCGCAATCGACACGCTGCATTTTGGTCCGACTCTCCTTCTCATATAGAAAACCGTTACAGGTACTGTATCTATACATATATATATATATATATATATATATGTTCCATGTATTGCCTGGATCCACCTGGAAAAACTCTGGGCTCCATAAACTATATAAACTATATATTTGAGCATTCTGTTCGTTAGTCTGTTAATACAATTCAATCAATTTGTAAATGTCAGCAGTCAAGTTTCCAAGGTGCATCATATCAAAATGACTAAAGTCAAATGTCTGAACAAATATCTGTTTTCAGGTTAATAAGTAGGCTAAATGATCTTCCACAGACGTTAGACAATACACTAATTTGAAGTGAATAATCTCTATAGAGAGAGAGAGAGGGAGGGAAGGGAGAGAGAGAGGGGGAAGGGAGAGAGAGAGAGAGGGGAAGGGAGAGAGGGAGTGAGGGGAAGGGAGAGAGAGAGAGAGAGGGGAACAGAGAGGGAGAGAGAGATAGGGGAAGGGAGAGAGAGAGAGGGGAAGGGAGAGAGAGAGGGGAAGGGAGAGAAAGAGAGGGGAAAGGAGAGAGAGAGAGAGACGGGAAGGAGAGAGAGGGGAAGGGAAGGGAGAGAGAGGGGACGGGAGAGAGAGAGAGAGAGAGAGAGAGGGGAAGGGAGAGTGAGAGAGAGGGGAAGGGAGAGTGAGAGAGAGGGGAAGGGAGAGTGAGAGAGAGGGGAAAGGAGAGAGAGATAGGGGGGAAAGGAGAGAGACAGAGAGGGGGGAAAGGAGAGAGACAGAGAGGGGGGAAAGGAGAGAGAGAGAGGGGGGAAGGTAGAGAGAGAGAGAGGGGAAGGGAGAGTGAGAGAGAGGGGAAGGGAGAGTGAGAGAGAGGGCAAAGGAGAGAGAGAGAGGGGGGAAAGGAGAGAGAGAGAGGGGGGAAAGGAGAGAGACAGAGAGGGGGGAAGGTAGAGAGAGAGAGAGGGGAAGGGAGAGTGAGAGAGAGTGGAAGGGAGATGAATGGCTTAAAATAGTACACAATGTTATGCCACTGTACCGTACCACATGCCCCCCCCCCCCCGTCTCTATCCTCCAGTCACCTCCATAACTGACTATATGCCCCCCCCCCTCGTCTCTGTCCTCCAGTCACCTCCATAACTGACTATATGCCGCCCCCTCCCCCCGTCTCTGTCCTCCAGTCACCTCCATAACTGACTAAATGCCCCCCCCATCTCCATGTGTTTCTGGGTGTGAAAACTGTCTGTCACATTCCAGTCACTTCGTTATCCGTTTTCACTCCGTATAATGATGCTGATACACACACGCACACGCAAATACACACACACACACACACACACACACACACACACACACACACACACACACACACACACACACACACACACACACGATTTGAAAGGTGTTAATTGAAGTCATAAAGATATAAATGGTAGATTTGGTCTCCTGTACTGAACAGCTCCATACATTCTCTTCTACACCAACACAGCCACATCTACCCCCCCCCACCGGAGTCAGAACAGAGGGAGGAGAGGGATCAGCCACATCCTGGAAGTGGTATGCAGTGATGGATGAGGTGGAGCAGATGGCTGTCACTGGCTGTCATCTCCTCCTCTCCCTCCCGGACGGAGGTGACTGCCAGGGAGGCCCTCCATCCCCCACCGGTCATCTCCTCCTCTCCCTCCCAGAAGGAGGTGACTGCCAGGGAGGCCCTCCAGCCCCCCTCCGGTCATCTCCTCCTCTCCCTCCCAGAATGAGGTGACTGCCAGGGAGGCCCTCCAGCCCCCCTCCGGTCATCTCCTCCTCTCCCTCCCAGAAGGAGGTGACTGCCAGGGAGGCCCTCCAGCCCCCCTCCGGTCATCTCCTCCTCTCCCTCCCAGACGGAGGTGACTGCCAGGGAGGCCCACAATCCCCCACCGGTCATCTCCTCCTCTCCCTCCCAGAAGGAGGTGACTGCCAGGGAGGCCCTCCAGCCCCCCTCCGGTCATCTCCTCCTCTCCCTCCCAGAATGAGGTGACTGCCAGGGAGGCCCTCCATCCCCCACCGGTCATCTCCTCCTCTCCCTCCCAGAATGAGGTGACTGCCAGGGAGACCCTCTATTCCCCCCTCCGGTCATCACCTCCTCTCCATCCCAGAAGGAGGTGACTGCCAGGGAGGCCCTCCAGCACCCCACCGGTCATCTCCTCCTCTCCCTCCCAGAAGGAGGTGACTGCCAGGGAGACCCTCTATTCCCCCACCGGTCATCTCCTCCTCTCCCTCCCAGACGGAGGTGACTGCCAGGGAGGCACTCCATCCCCCCTCCGGTCATCTCCTCCTCTCGCTCCCAGAAGGAGGTGACTGCCAGGGAGGCCCTCCAGCCCCCCAAAGGTCATCTCCTCCTCTCCCCTCCAGAAGGAGGTGACTGCCAGGGAAGCCCTCCATCCCCCACCGGTCATCTCCTCCTCTCCCTCCCAGAAGGAGGTGACTGCCAGGGAGGCCCTCCATCCCCCATCCGGTCATCTCCTCCTCTCCCTCCCAGAAGGAGGTGACTGCCAGGGAGACCCTCCATCCCCCCACCGGTCATCTCCTCCTCTCCCTCCCAGAAGGAGGTGACTGCCAGGGAGGTCCTCCATCCCCCACCGGTCATCTCCTCCTCCTCCTCCCAGAAGGAGGTGACTGCCAGGGAGGTCCTCCGGTCATCTCCTCCTCTCCCTCCCAGAAGGAGGTAACTGCCAGGGAGGTCCTCCATCCACCACCGGTCATCTCCTCCTCCTCCCAGAAGGAGGTTACTGCCAGGGAGACCCTCCATCCCCCTGCCGGTCATCTCCTCCTCCTCCCAGAAGGAGGTGACTGCCAGGGAGGCCCTCCGGTCATCTCCTCCTCCTCCCAGAAGGAGGTGACTGCCAGGGAGGCCCTCCGGTCATCTCCTCCTTCTCCCTGAAGGAGGTGACTGCCAGGGAGGCCCTCCGGTCATCTCCTCCTCCTCCCAGAAGGAGGTGACTGCCAGGGAGACCCTCCGGTCATCTCTTCCTCCTCCCAGAAGGAGGTGACTGCCAGGGAGGTCCTCCGGTCATCTCCTCCTCCTCCCAGAAGGAGGTGACTGCCAGGGAGGTCCTCCGGTCTCCTCCTCCTCCCAGAAGGAGGTGACTGCCAGGGAGGTCCTCCATCCCCCCTACCGGTCATCTCCTCTCCCTCCCAGAAGGAGGTGACTGCCAGGGAGGTCCTCCGGTCATCTCCTCCTCCTCCCAGAAGGAGGTGACTGCCAGGGAGGTCCTCGGGTCATCTCCTCCTCCTCCCAGAAGGAGGTGACTGCCAGGGAGGTCCTCAGGTCATCTCCTCCTCCTCCCAGAAGGAGGTGACTGCCAGGGAGGTCCTCCGGTCATCTCCTCCTCCTCCCAGAAGGAGGTGACTGCCAGGGAGGTCCTCCGGTCATCTCCTCCTCCTCCCAGAAGGAGATGACTGCCAGGGAGGTCCTCCGGTCATCTCCTCCTCCTCGCAGAAGGAGGTGACTGCCAGGGAGGTCCTCCGGTCATCTCCTCCTCCTCCCAGAAGGAGGTGACTGCCAGGGAGGCCCTCCGGTCATCTCCTCCTCCTCCCAGAAGGAGGTGACTGCCAGGGAGGCCCTCCGGTCATCTCCTCCTTCTCCCTGAAGGAGGTGACTGCCAGTGAGGCCCTCCGGTCATCTCCTCCTCCTCCCAGAAGGAGGTGACTGCCAGGGAGACCCTCCGGTCATCTCTTCCTCCTCCCAGAAGGAGGTAACTGCCAGGGAGGCCCTCCAGTCATCTCCTCCTCCTCCTCCCAGAAGGAGGTGACTGCCAGGGAGGTCCTCCGGTCATCTCCTCCTCTCCCTCCCAGAAGGAGGTAACTGCCAGGGAGGTCCTCCATCCACCACCGGTCATCTCCTCCTCCTCCCAGAAGGAGGTTACTGCCAGGGAGACCCTCCATCCCCCTGCCGGTCATCTCCTCCTCCTCCCAGAAGGAGGTGACTGCCAGGGAGGCCCTCCGGTCATCTCCTCCTCCTCCCAGAAGGAGGTGACTGCCAGGGAGGCCCTCCGGTCATCTCCTCCTTCTCCCTGAAGGAGGTGACTGCCAGGGAGGCCCTCCGGTCATCTCCTCCTCCTCCCAGAAGGAGGTGACTGCCAGGGAGACCCTCCGGTCATCTCTTCCTCCTCCCAGAAGGAGGTAACTGCCAGGGAGGCCCTCCAGTCATCTCCTCCTCCTCCTCCCAGAATTAGGTGACTGCCAGGGATACCCTCCGGTCATCTCCTCCTCCTCCCAGAAGGAGGTGACTGCCAGGGAGGCCCTCCGGTCATCTCCTCCTCCTCCCAGAAGGAGGTGACTGCCAGGGAGGCCCTCCGGTCATCTCCTCCTCCTCCCAGAAGGAGGTGACTGCCAGGGAGGCCCTCCGGTCATCTCCTCCTCCTCCTCCCAGAAGGAGGTGACTGCCAGGGAGGCCCTCCGGTCATCTCCTCCTCCTCCTGCCAGAAGGAGGTGACTGCCAGGGAGGCCCTCCGGTCATCTCCTCCTCCTCCTCCCAGAAGGAGGTGACTGCCAGGGAGGCCCTCCGGTCATCTCCTCCTCCTCCCAGAAGGAGGTGACTGCCAGGGAGGCCCTCCGGTCATCTCCTCCTCCTCCTCCCAGAAGGAGGTGACTGCCAGGGAGGCCCTCCGGTCATCTCCTCCTCCTCCTCCCAGAAGGAGGTGACTGCCAGGGAGGTCCTCCGGTCATCTCCTCCACCTCCCAGAAGGAGGTGACTGCCAGGGAGGCCCTCCGGTCATCTCCTCCTCCTCCTCCCAGAAGGAGGTGACTGCCAGGGAGGTCCTCCGGTCATCTCCTCCTCCTCCCAGAAGGAGGAGACTGCCAGGGAGGCCCTCCGGTCATCTCCTCCTCCTCCTCCCAGAAGGAGGTGACTGCCAGGGAGGTCCTCCGGTCATCTCCTCCTCCTCCCAGAAGGAGGTGACTGCCAGGGAGGTCCTCCGGTCATCTCCTCTTCCTCCCAGAAGGAGGTGACTGCCAGGGAGGTCCTCCGGTCATCTCCTCCTCTTCCCAGAAGGAGGTGACTGCCAGGGAGGTCCTCCGGTCATCTCCTCCTCCTCCCAGAAGGAGGTGACTGCCAGGGAGGCCCTCCGGTCATCTCCTCCTCCTCCTCCCAGAAGGAGGTGACTGCCAGGGAGGTCCTCCGGTCATCTCCTCCTCCTCCCACAAGGAGGTGACTGCCAGGGAGGTCCTCCGGTCATCTCCTCCTCCTCCCAGAAGGAGATGACTGCCAGGGAGGTCCTCCGGTCATCTCCTCCTCCTCGCAGAAGGAGGTGACTGCCAGGGAGGTCCTCCGGTCATCTCCTCCTCCTCCCAGAAGGAGGTGACTGCCAGGGAGGCCCTCCGGTCTCCTCCTCCTCCCAGAAGGAGGTGACTGCCAGGGAGGTCCTTCGGTCATCTCTTCCTCTTTCCAGAAGGAGGTGACTGCCAGGGAGGTCCTCCGGTCATCTCCTCCTCCTCCCAGAAGGAGGTGACTGCCAGGGAGGTACTCCGGTCTCCTCCTCCTCCCAGAAGGAGGTGACTGCCAGGGAGGTCCTCCATCCCCCCTACCGGTCATCTCCTCTCCCTCCCAGAAGGAGGTGACTGCCAGGGAGGTCCTCCGGTCATCTCCTCCTCCTCCCAGAAGGAGGTGACTGCCAGGGAGGTCCTCGGGTCATCTCCTCCTCCTCCCAGAAGGAGGTGACTGCCAGGGAGGTCCTCAGGTCATCTCCTCCTCCTCCCAGAAGGAGGTGACTGCCAGGGAGGTCCTCCGGTCATCTCCTCCTCCTCCCAGAAGGAGGTGACTGCCAGGGAGGTCCTCCGGTCATCTCCTCCTCCTCCCAGAAGGAGATGACTGCCAGGGAGGTCCTCCGGTCATCTCCTCCTCCTCGCAGAAGGAGGTGACTGCCAGGGAGGTCCTCCGGTCATCTCCTCCTCCTCCCAGAAGGAGGTGACTGCCAGGGAGGCCCTCCGGTCTCCTCCTCCTCCCAGAAGGAGGTGACTGCCAGGGAGGTCCTCCGGTCATCTCTTCCTCCTCCCAGAAGGAGGTGACTGCCAGGGAGGTCCTCCGGTCATCTCCTCCTCCTCCCAGAAGGAGGTGACTGCCAGGGAGGTCCTCCGGTCTCCTCCTCCTCCCAGAAGGAGGTGACTGCCAGGGAGGTCCTCCATCCCCCCTGCCGGTCATCTCCTCTCCCTCCCAGAAGGAGGTGACTGCCAGGGAGGTCCTCCGGTCATCTCCTCCTACTCCCAGAAGGAGGTGACTGCCAGGGAGGTCCTCGGGTCATCTCCTCCTCCTCCCAGAAGGAGGTGACTGCCAGGGAGGTCCTCAGGTCATCTCCTCCTCCTCCTCCCAGAAGGAGGTGACTGCCAGGGAGGCCCTCCGGTCATCTCCTCCTCCTCCTCCTCCCAGAAGGAGGTGACTGCCAGGGAGGCCCTCCGGTCATCTCCTCCTCCTCCTCCCAGAAGGAGGTGACTGCCAGGGAGGCCCTCCGGTCATCTCCTCCTCCTCCTCCCAGAAGGAGGTGACTGCCAGGGAGGCCCTCCGGTCATCTCCTCCTCCTCCTCCCAGAAGGAGGTGACTGCCAGGGAGGTCCTCCGGTCATCTCCTCCTCCTCCCAGAAGGAGGTTACTGCCAGGGAGACCCTCCATCCCCCTGCCGGTCATCTCCTCCTCCTCCCAGAAGGAGGTGACTGCCAGGGAGGCCCTCCGGTCATCTCCTCCTCCTCCCAGAAGGAGGTGACTGCCAGGGAGGCCCTCCGGTCATCTCCTCCTTCTCCCTGAAGGAGGTGACTGCCAGGGAGGCCCTCCGGTCATCTCCTCCTCCTCCCAGAAGGAGGTGACTGCCAGGGAGACCCTCCGGTCATCTCTTCCTCCTCCCAGAAGGAGGTAACTGCCAGGGAGGCCCTCCAGTCATCTCCTCCTCCTCCTCCCAGAATTAGGTGACTGCCAGGGATACCCTCCGGTCATCTCCTCCTCCTCCCAGAAGGAGGTGACTGCCAGGGAGGCCCTCCGGTCATCTCCTCCTCCTCCCAGAAGGAGGTGACTGCCAGGGAGGTCCTCCGGTCATCTCCTCCTCCTCCCAGAAGGAGGTGACTGCCAGGGAGGCCCTCCGGTCATCTCCTCCTCCTCCTCCCAGAAGGAGGTGACTGCCAGGGAGGCCCTCCGGTCATCTCCTCCTCCTCCTCCCAGAAGGAGGTGACTGCCAGGGAGGCCCTCCGGTCATCTCCTCCTCCTCCTCCCAGAAGGAGGTGACTGCCAGGGAGGCCCTCCGGTCATCTCCTCCTCCTCCTCCCAGAAGGAGGTGACTGCCAGGGAGGCCCTCCGGTCATCTCCTCCTCCTCCTCCCAGAAGGAGGTGACTGCCAGGGAGGTCCTCCGGTCATCTCCTCCACCTCCCAGAAGGAGGTGACTGCCAGGGAGGCCCTCCGGTCATCTCCTCCTCCTCCTCCCAGAAGGAGGTGACTGCCAGGGAGGTCCTCCGGTCATCTCCTCCTCCTCCCAGAAGGAGGTGACTGCCAGGGAGGCCCTCCGGTCATCTCCTCCTCCTCCTCCCAGAAGGAGGTGACTGCCAGGGAGGTCCTCCGGTCATCTCCTCCTCCTCCCAGAAGGAGGTGACTGCCAGGGAGGTCCTCCGGTCATCTCCTCTTCCTCCCAGAAGGAGGTGACTGCCAGGGAGGTCCTCCGGTCATCTCCTCCTCTTCCCAGAAGGAGGTGACTGCCAGGGAGGTCCTCCGGTCATCTCCTCCTCCTCCCAGAAGGAGGTGACTGCCAGGGAGGCCCTCCGGTCATCTCCTCCTCCTCCTCCCAGAAGGAGGTGACTGCCAGGGAGGTCCTCCGGTCATCTCCTCCTCCTCCCACAAGGAGGTGACTGCCAGGGAGGTCCTCCGGTCATCTCCTCCTCCTCCCAGAAGGAGATGACTGCCAGGGAGGTCCTCCGGTCATCTCCTCCTCCTCGCAGAAGGAGGTGACTGCCAGGGAGGTCCTCCGGTCATCTCCTCCTCCTCCCAGAAGGAGGTGACTGCCAGGGAGGCCCTCCGGTCTCCTCCTCCTCCCAGAAGGAGGTGACTGCCAGGGAGGTCCTTCGGTCATCTCTTCCTCCTCCCAGAAGGAGGTGACTGCCAGGGAGGTCCTCCGGTCATCTCCTCCTCCTCCCAGAAGGAGGTGACTGCCAGGGAGGTCCTCCGGTCTCCTCCTCCTCCCAGAAGGAGGTGACTGCCAGGGAGGTCCTCCATCCCCCCTGCCGGTCATCTCCTCTCCCTCCCAGAAGGAGGTGACTGCCAGGGAGGTCCTCCGGTCATCTCCTCCTCCTCCCAGAAGGAGGTGACTGCCAGGGAGGTCCTCGGGTCATCTCCTCCTCCTCCCAGAAGGAGGTGACTGCCAGGGAGGTCCTCAGGTCATCTCCTCCTCCTCCCAGAAGGAGGTGACTGCCAGGGAGGTCCTCCGGTCATCTCCTCCTCCTCCCAGAAGGAGGTGACTGCCAGGGAGGTCCTCCGGTCATCTCCTCCTCCTCCCAGAAGGAGATGACTGCCAGGGAGGTCCTCCGGTCATCTCCTCCTCCTCGCAGAAGGAGGTGACTGCCAGGGAGGTCCTCCGGTCATCTCCTCCTCCTCCCAGAAGGAGGTGACTGCCAGGGAGGCCCTCCGGTCTCCTCCTCCTCCCAGAAGGAGGTGACTGCCAGGGAGGTCCTCCGGTCATCTCTTCCTCCTCCCAGAAGGAGGTGACTGCCAGGGAGGTCCTCCGGTCATCTCCTCCTCCTCCCAGAAGGAGGTGACTGCCAGGGAGGTCCTCCGGTCTCCTCCTCCTCCCAGAAGGAGGTGACTGCCAGGGAGGTCCTCCATCCCCCCTGCCGGTCATCTCCTCTCCCTCCCAGAAGGAGGTGACTGCCAGGGAGGTCCTCCGGTCATCTCCTCCTACTCCCAGAAGGAGGTGACTGCCAGGGAGGTCCTCGGGTCATCTCCTCCTCCTCCCAGAAGGAGGTGACTGCCAGGGAGGTCCTCAGGTCATCTCCTCCTCCTCCTCCCAGAAGGAGGTGACTGCCAGGGAGGCCCTCCGGTCATCTCCTCCTCCTCCTCCTCCCAGAAGGAGGTGACTGCCAGGGAGGCCCTCCGGTCATCTCCTCCTCCTCCTCCTCCCAGAAGGAGGTGACTGCCAGGGAGGCCCTCCGGTCATCTCCTCCTCCTCCTCCCAGAAGGAGGTGACTGCCAGGGAGGCCCTCCGGTCATCTCCTCCTCCTCCTCCCAGAAGGAGGTGACTGCCAGGGAGGCCCTCCGGTCATCTCCTCCTCCTCCTCCCAGAAGGAGGTGACTGCCAGGGAGGTCCTCCGGTCATCTCCTCCACCTCCCAGAAGGAGGTGACTGCCAGGGAGGCCCTCCGGTCATCTCCTCCTCCTCCTCCCAGAAGGAGGTGACTGCCAGGGAGGTCCTCCGGTCATCTCCTCCTCCTCCCAGAAGGAGGTGACTGCCAGGGAGGCCCTCCGGTCATCTCCTCCTCCTCCTCCCAGAAGGAGGTGACTGCCAGGGAGGTCCTCCGGTCATCTCCTCCTCCTCCCACAAGGAGGTGACTGCCAGGGAGGTCCTCCGGTCATCTCCTCCTCCTCCCAGAAGGAGGTTACTGCCAGGGAGACCCTCCATCCCCCTGCCGGTCATCTCCTCCTCCTCCCAGAAGGAGGTGACTGCCAGGGAGGCCCTCCGGTCATCTCCTCCTCCTCCCAGAAGGAGGTGACTGCCAGGGAGGCCCTCCGGTCATCTCCTCCTTCTCCCTGAAGGAGGTGACTGCCAGGGAGGCCCTCCGGTCATCTCCTCCTCCTCCCAGAAGGAGGTGACTGCCAGGGAGACCCTCCGGTCATCTCTTCCTCCTCCCAGAAGGAGGTAACTGCCAGGGAGGCCCTCCAGTCATCTCCTCCTCCTCCTCCCAGAATTAGGTGACTGCCAGGGATACCCTCCGGTCATCTCCTCCTCCTCCCAGAAGGAGGTGACTGCCAGGGAGGCCCTCCGGTCATCTCCTCCTCCTCCCAGAAGGAGGTGACTGCCAGGGAGGTCCTCCGGTCATCTCCTCCTCCTCCCAGAAGGAGGTGACTGCCAGGGAGGCCCTCCGGTCATCTCCTCCTCCTCCTCCCAGAAGGAGGTGACTGCCAGGGAGGCCCTCCGGTCATCTCCTCCTCCTCCTCCCAGAAGGAGGTGACTGCCAGGGAGGCCCTCCGGTCATCTCCTCCTCCTCCTCCCAGAAGGAGGTGACTGCCAGGGAGGCCCTCCGGTCATCTCCTCCTCCTCCTCCCAGAAGGAGGTGACTGCCAGGGAGGCCCTCCGGTCATCTCCTCCTCCTCCTCCCAGAAGTTGGTGACTGCCAGGGAGGCCCTCCGGTCATCTACTCCTCCTCCTCCCAGAAGGAGGTGACTGCCAGGGAGGTCCTCCGGTCATCTCCTCCACCTCCCAGAAGGAGGTGACTGCCAGGGAGGCCCTCCGGTCATCTCCTCCTCCTCCTCCCAGAAGGAGGTGACTGCCAGGGAGGTCCTCCGGTCATCTCCTCCTCCTCCCAGAAGGAGGTGACTGCCAGGGAGGCCCTCCGGTCATCTCCTCCTCCTCCTCCCAGAAGGAGGTGACTGCCAGGGAGGTCCTCCGGTCATCTCCTCCTCCTCCCAGAAGGAGGTGACTGCCAGGGAGGTCCTCCGGTCATCTCCTCTTCCTCCCAGAAGGAGGTGACTGCCAGGGAGGTCCTCCGGTCATCTCCTCCTCTTCCCAGAAGGAGGTGACTGCCAGGGAGGTCCTCCGGTCATCTCCTCCTCCTCCCAGAAGGAGGTGACTGCCAGGGAGGCCCTCCGGTCATCTCCTCCTCCTCCTCCCAGAAGGAGGTGACTGCCAGGGAGGTCCTCCGGTCATCTCCTCCTCCTCCCACAAGGAGGTGACTGCCAGGGAGGTCCTCCGGTCATCTCCTCCTCCTCCCAGAAGGAGATGACTGCCAGGGAGGTCCTCCGGTCATCTCCTCCTCCTCGCAGAAGGAGGTGACTGCCAGGGAGGTCCTCCGGTCATCTCCTCCTCCTCCCAGAAGGAGGTGACTGCCAGGGAGGCCCTCCGGTCTCCTCCTCCTCCCAGAAGGAGGTGACTGCCAGGGAGGTCCTTCGGTCATCTCTTCCTCCTCCCAGAAGGAGGTGACTGCCAGGGAGGTCCTCCGGTCATCTCCTCCTCCTCCCAGAAGGAGGTGACTGCCAGGGAGGTCCTCCGGTCTCCTCCTCCTCCCAGAAGGAGGTGACTGCCAGGGAGGTCCTCCATCCCCCCTGCCGGTCATCTCCTCTCCCTCCCAGAAGGAGGTGACTGCCAGGGAGGTCCTCCGGTCATCTCCTCCTCCTCCCAGAAGGAGGTGACTGCCAGGGAGGTCCTCGGGTCATCTCCTCCTCCTCCCAGAAGGAGGTGACTGCCAGGGAGGTCCTCAGGTCATCTCCTCCTCCTCCCAGAAGGAGGTGACTGCCAGGGAGGTCCTCCGGTCATCTCCTCCTCCTCCCAGAAGGAGGTGACTGCCAGGGAGGTCCTCCGGTCATCTCCTCCTCCTCCCAGAAGGAGGTGACTGCCAGGGAGGCCCTCCGGTCATCTCCTCCTCCTCCTCCCAGAAGGAGGTGACTGCCAAGGAGGTCCTCCGGTCATCTCCTCCTCCTCCCACAAGGAGGTGACTGCCAGGGAGGTCCTCCGGTCATCTCCTCCTCCTCCCAGAAGGAGATGACTGCCAGGGAGGTCCTCCGGTCATCTCCTCCTCCTCGCAGAAGGAGGTGACTGCCAGGGAGGTCCTCCGGTCATCTCCTCCTCCTCCCAGAAGGAGGTGACTGCCAGGGAGGCCCTCCGGTCTCCTCCTCCTCCCAGAAGGAGGTGACTGCCAGGGAGGTCCTTCGGTCATCTCTTCCTCCTCCCAGAAGGAGGTGACTGCCAGAGAGGTCCTCCGGTCATCTCCTCCTCCTCCCAGAAGGAGGTGACTGCCAGGGAGGTCCTCCGGTCTCCTCTTCCTCCCAGAAGGAGGTGACTGCCAGGGAGGTCCTCCATCCCCCCTGCCGGTCATCTCCTCTCCCTCCCAGAAGGAGGTGACTGCCAGGGAGGTCCTCCGGTCATCTCCTCCTCCTCCCAGAAGGAGGTGACTGCCAGGGAGGTCCTCGGGTCATCTCCTCCTCCTCCCAGAAGGAGGTGACTGCCAGGGAGGTCCTCAGGTCATCTCCTCCTCCTCCCAGAAGGAGGTGACTGCCAGGGAGGTCCTCCGGTCATCTCCTCCTCCTCCCAGAAGGAGGTGACTGCCAGGGAGGTCCTCCGGTCATCTCCTCCTCCTCCCAGAAGGAGATGACTGCCAGGGAGGTCCTCCGGTCATCTCCTCCTCCTCGCAGAAGGAGGTGACTGCCAGGGAGGTCCTCCGGTCATCTCCTCCTCCTCCCAGAAGGAGGTGACTGCCAGGGAGGCCCTCCGGTCTCCTCCTCCTCCCAGAAGGAGGTGACTGCCAGGGAGGTCCTCCGGTCATCTCTTAATCCTCCCAGAAGGAGGTGACTGCCAGGGAGGTCCTCCGGTCATCTCCTCCTCCTCCCAGAAGGAGGTGACTGCCAGGGAGGTCCTCGGGTCATCTCCTCCTCCTCCCAGTAGGAGGTGACTGCCAGGGAGGTCCTCAGGTCATCTCCTCCTCCTCCTCCCAGAAGGAGGTGACTGCCAGGGAGGCCCTCCGGTCATCTCCTCCTCCTCCTCCTCCCAGAAGGAGGTGACTGCCAGGGAGGCCCTCCGGTCATCTCCTCCTCCTCCTCCCAGAAGGAGGTGACTGCCAGGGAGGCCCTCCGGTCATCTCCTCCTCCTCCCAGAAGGAGGTGACTGCCAGGGAGGCCCTCTGGTCATCTCCTCCTCCTCCTCCCAGAAGGAGGTGACTGCCAGGGAGGTCCTCCGGTCATCTCCTCCACCTCCCAGAAGGAGGTGACTGCCAGGGAGGCCCTCCGGTCATCTCCTCCTCCTCCTCCCAGAAGGAGGTGACTGCCAGGGAGGTCCTCCGGTCATCTCCTCCTCCTCCCAGAAGGAGGTGACTGCCAGGGAGGCCCTCCGGTCATCTCCTCCTCCTCCTCCCAGAAGGAGGTGACTGCCAGGGAGGTCCTCCGGTCATCTCCTCCTCCTCCCAGAAGGAGGTGACTGCCAGGGAGGTCCTCCGGTCATCTCCTCTTCCTCCCAGAAGGAGGTGACTGCCAGGGAGGTCCTCCGGTCATCTCCTCCTCTTCCCAGAAGGAGGTGACTGCCAGGGAGGTCCTCCGGTCATCTCCTCCTCCTCCCAGAAGGAGGTGACTGCCAGGGAGGCCCTCCGGTCATCTCCTCCTCCTCCTCCCAGAAGGAGGTGACTGCCAGGGAGGTCCTCCGGTCATCTCCTCCTCCTCCCAGAAGGAGGTGACTGCCAGGGAGGTCCTCCGGTCATCTCCTCCTCCTCCCAGAAGGAGGTGACTGCCAGGGAGGTCCTCCGGTCATCTCCTCCTCCTCCCAGAAGGAGGTGACTGCCAGGGAGGTCCTCCGGTCATCTCCTCCTCCTCCCAGAAGGAGGTGCTCCATATGGTAATTTATGAGGCTGATTAAGAAGTAGTTTCATGTATTTTCATTTTAGCTCTTTATTTATTTATTCATTTTCTGCTTCTTTTTATTTTTTATTTTTGTTTATTTGTAAAAAAAATTATACCCAAAGTGGATTTCTGTTTTCTCGTTGAAAAGTGTTTCTTGTTTGTAATGTTTCATACCGGTACATTTACTGTTGGTGTGTTTGACTTTCAACATTTCAACATTTAAAAAACGCTCTGGCTCATCTGAGCTGTCTGGTTGCAGGTGCACGGTAACAGTTAGATACGTGGAAGGAAAATATAAACCCGCACACTGAGCTTGATACTGTCACTTTATTGAAGGTTACATGTCGGCGCCTCTGACTTTCTTTAGAGCTTTCTGCTCTACTAAATAAATAAACAGATTATTTCTAGAGCATTTTTCATAACAATCTTTCTCTCTCTCTCTCTCTCTCTCTCTCTCTCTCTCTGTTCTCTCTCCCCCTCTCCCGTCTCTCTCTCTCTCTCTCTCTCTCTCTCTCTCTCTCTCTCTCTCCGACTCCTCACGCTAACTTTCAAAGCAGTGACAATCATCTAAAACAATGTCAGTCATGTCTCCACCACTGGGATTGAACATGCAACCTTTGGATCCAAAATCATGGGATTACAGTGTCATGGGATTACAGAGTCATGGGATTAGGCTCATCCACAACATCCTAGGATATGGACAGACATCCAATTTTGAAGTAAATCATGAGCAATCTGGCTGTGTTTTCATCCGACTATGTTTCTCTAAAGAGTCAATTCTGGCTTGTTAAATTTCTTCCGTATGAGTAGATTCTGCTGTAAACTCACCTGCAAATCCTTGTCTGTAAGTCTCTTCAGTACAAGTAGATTCTGCTGTAAACTCACCTGCAAATCCTTGTCTGTAAGTCTCTTCAGTACAAGTAGATTCTGCTGTGAACTCACCTGCAAATCCTTGTCTGTAAGTCTCTTCAGTACAAGTAGATTCTGCTGTGAACTCACCTGCAAGTCCTTGTCTGTAAGTCTCTTCAGTACAAGTAGATTCTGCTGTAAACTCACCTGCAAGTCCTTGTCTGTAAGTCTCTTCAGTACAAGTAGATTCTGCTGTGAACTCACCTGCAAGTCCTTGTCTGTAAGTCTCTTCAGTACAAGTAGATTCTGCTGTGAACTCACCTGCAAATCCTTGTCTGTAAGTCTCTTCAGTACAAGTAGATTCTGCTGTGAACTCACCTGCAAGTCCTTGTCTGTAAGTCTCTTCAGTACAAGTAGATTCTGCTGTGAACTCACCTGCAAGTCCTTGTGTATTCCAGGGGTTGGAACCAGTTCAGGGAACAGAACCGAAAACAGGACAAGAAGGAATTTTTTTTTGAGGAACAGAATCAAAACCGGGAACAAAAGTGATCTATAATGTTCTGGAACAGAACCCTTATTTTAAAAGCATGGGAACCGTTCCAGACATTATTTTCATTTGCACAAAAAATGCATCAAAGCACCTATGCAAAAACCCCACTCCAGTGTCTACCTGTCTGCCTGCCTTTCTGCCTGCCAGCCTCCCTGTTTGTCTGCCAGCCTCCCTGTCTGCCAGCCTGCCTGCTTTCCTGTCTGCCAGCTGAACATCTTCGCCAGTGTGTGTGTGTGTGTGTGGTCGACATGCCCCTCACCCTCTGAATCAGACTCTACCAGCCTACTACTGTCACAAGCCTGATTCAACTCTGAATCAGACTCTACCAGCCTTCTACTGTCACAAGCCTGATTCAACTCTGAATCAGAGTCTACCAGCCTTCTACTGTCACAAGCCTGATTCAACTCTGAATCAGAGTCTACCAGCCTTCTACTGTCACAAGCCTGATTCAACTCTGAATCAGAGTCTACCAGCCTACTACTGTCACAAGCCTGATTCAGCTCTGAATCAGAGTCTACCAGCCTTCTATTGTTACAAACCTGATTCAACTCTGAATCAGAGTCTACCAGCCTTCTACTGTCACAAGCCTGATTCAACTCTGAATCAGAGTCTACCAGCCTACTACTGTCACAAACCTGATTCAACTCTGAATCAGAGTCTACCAGCCTTCTACTGTCACAAGCCTGATTCAACTCTGAATCAGAGTCTACCAGCCTACTACTGTCACAAGCTTGATTCAACTCTGAATCAGAGTCTACCAGCCTTCTACTGTTACAAACCTGATTCAACTCTGAATCAGAGTCTACCAGCCTTCTACTGTCACAAGCCTGATTCAACTCTGAATCAGAGTCTACCAGCCTACTACTGTCACAAGCCTGATTCAGCTCTGAATCAGAGTCTACCAGCCTACTACTGTCACAAGCCTGATTCAACTCTGAATCAGAGTCTACCAGTCTTCTACTGTCACAAGCCTGATTCAGCTCTGAATCAGAGTCTACCAGCCTTCTACTGTTACAAGCCTGATTCAACTCTGAATCAGAGTCTACCAGTCTTCTACTGTCACAAGCCTGATTCAGCTCTGAATCAGAGTCTACCAGCCTTCTACTGTCACAAGCCTGATTCAAATCTGAATCAGAGTCTACCAGCCTTCTACTGTCACAAGCCTGATTCAAATCTGAATCAGAGTCTACCAGCCTACTACTGTCACAAACCTGATTCAACTCTGAATCAGAGTCTACCAGCCTTCTACTGTCACAAGCCTGATTCAACTCTGAATCAGAGTCTACCAGCCTTCTACTGTCACAAGCCTGATTCAAATCTGAATCAGAGTCTACCAGCCCACTACTGTCACAAGCCTGATTCAACTCTGAATCAGAGTCTACCAGCCTTCTAGTCACAAGCCTGATTCAACTCTGAATCAGAGTCTACAAGCCTACTACTGTCACAAGCCTGATTCAACTCTGAATCAGAGTCTACCAGCCTACTACTGTCACAAGCCTGATTCAACTCTGAATCAGAGTCTACCAGCCTTCTAGTCACAAGCCTGATTCAACTCTGAATCAGAGTCTACCAGCCTTCTAGTCACAAGCCTGATTCAGCTCTGAATCAGAGTCTACCAGCCTACTACTGTCACAAGCCTGATTCAACTCTGAATCAGAGTCTACCAGCCTACTACTGTCACAAGCCTGATTCAACTCTGAATCAGAGTCTACCAGTCTTCTACTGTCACAAGCCTGATTCAGCTCTGAATCAGAGTCTACCAGCCTACTACTGTCACAAGCCTGATTCAACTCTGAATCAGAGTCTACCAGCCTACTACTGTCACAAGCCTGATTCAACTCTGAATCAGAGTCTACCAGCCTACTACTGTCACAAACCTGATTCAACTCCGAATCAGAGTCCACCAGCCTACTACTGTCACAAGCCTGATTCAACTCTGAATCAGAGTCCACCAGCCTACTACTGTCACAAGCCTGATTCAACTCTGAATCAGAGTCTACCAGCCTACTACTGTCACAAGTCTGATTCAACTCTGAATCAGAGTCCACCAGCCTACTTCTGTCACAAGCCTGATTCAACTCTGAATCAGAGTCTACCAGCCTACTACTGTCACAAGCCTGATTCAACTCTGAATCAGAGTCTACCAGCCTACTACTGTCACAAACCTGATTCAACTCTGAATCAGAGTCTACCAGCCTACTACTGTCACAAACCTGATTCAACTCTGAATCAGACTCTACCAGCCTACTACTGTCACAAGCCTGATTCAACTCTGAATCAGAGTCTACCAGCCTTCTACTGTCACAAGCCTGATTCAACTCTGAATCAGAGTCTACCAGCCTACTACTGTCACAAACCTGATTCAACTCTGAATCAGAGTCCACCAGCCTACTACTGTCACAAGCCTGATTCAACTCTGAATCAGAGTCTACCAGCCTTCTACTGTCACAAGCCTGATTCAACTCTGAATCAGAGTCTACCAGCCTTCTACTGTCACAAACCTGATTCAACTCTGAATCAGAGTCTACCAGCCTACTACTGTCACAAGCCTGATTCAACTCTGAATCAGAGTCTACCAGCCTTCTAGTCACAAGCCTGATTCAACTCTGAATCAGAGTCTACCAGCCTACTACTGTCACAAACCTGATTCAACTCTGAATCAGAGTCTACCAGCCTACTACTGTCACAAGCCTGATTCAACTCTGAATCAGAGTCTACCAGCCTACTACTGTCACAAACCTGATTCAACTCTGAATCAGAGTCTACCAGCCTACTACTGTCACAAACCTGATTCAACTCTGAATCAGACTCTACCAGCCTACTACTGTCACAAGCCTGATTCAACTCTGAATCAGAGTCTACCAGCCTTCTACTGTCACAAACCTGATTCAACTCTGAATCAGAGTCTACCAGCCTTCTACTGTCACAAACCTGATTCAACTCTGAATCAGAGTCCACCAGCCTACTACTGTCACAAGCCTGATTCTACTCTGAATCAGAGTCTACCAGCCTACTACTGTCACAAGCCTGATTCAACTCTGAATCAGAGTCTACCAGCCTTCTACTGTCACAAACCTTATTCAACTCTGAATCAGAGTCTACCAGCCTACTACTGTCACAAGCCTGATTCAACTCTGAATCAGAGTCTACCAGCCTACTACTGTCACAAGCCTGATTCAACTCTGAATCAGAGTCTACCAGCCTACTACTGTCACAAGCCTGATTCAACTCTGAATCAGAGTCTACCAGCCTTCTACTGTCACAAACCTGATTCAACTCTGAATCAGAGTCTACCAGCCTTCTACTGTCACAAGCCTGATTCAACTCTGAATCAGACTCTACCAGCCTACTACTGTCACAAGCCTGATTCAACTCTGAATCAGAGTCTACCAGCCTTCTACTGTCACAAACCTGATTCAACTCTGAATCAGAGTCCACCAGCCTACTACTGTCACAAGCCTGATTCAACTCTGAATCAGAGTCTACCAGCCTTCTACTGTCACAAACCTGATTCAACTCTGAATCAGAGTCCACCAGCCTACTACTGTCACAAACCTGATTCAACTCTGAATCAGAGTCCACCAGCCTACTACTGTCACAAGCCTGATTCAACTCTGAATCAGAGTCTACCAGCCTACTACTGTCACAAGCCTGATTCAACTCTGAATCAGAGTCCACCAGCCTACTACTGTCACAAACCTGATTCAACTCCGAATCAGAGTCTACCAGCCTACTACTGTCACAAACCTGATTCAACTCCGAATCAGAGTCTACCAGCCTTCTACTGTCACAAACCTGATTCAACTCCGAATCAGAGTCTACCAGCCCACTACTGTCACAAGCCTGATTCTTTGTTTGTGAAGAATGTATTAACGCTCGATAAAGATACTTTAACGTTGGAATAATTATCTACAAAAAGGATACGTCCTGTTTAAAAAAAATTAAAACTTCATTCTGGGTGCCGCTCGGAACACAAGATTGTTAGTTAACTAGCTAGTTTTGGTCCAATGTAAAAAAAAAACAGCTCTCTGAATTTCAAAGACATTCATAGCCGCTCCTCCGTAGATGTAATGCTGAGGGCCTAATTCAGATAATGCATGTCATAACAACAAGAGGCCCAGCGCCTCCTGTTCCTCCCTTCCTCCCATGTCATAACAACAAGAGGCCCAGCGCCTCCTGTTCCTCCCTTCCTCGCATGTCATAACAACAAGAGGCCCAGCGCCTCCTGTTCCTC
>NC_143040.1:6900000-6915000 GCF_057628025.1 Oncorhynchus mykiss | reverse complement strand
CATTTACTGCCTTGATATGGCTGACTTGCTTAAACAAATGTGGTTTCTGATAACAATTGATAACAATTGAGATGTACAAACTATGGGTATAAGGGAATGACGAGTGGATAAGAGGCAGTCCGTAATTTCGATGAAGACAACGAGCGAGGTAAGACAGACGTGACATTAGTCAGTAACTGTTTGTTCAGCACTTTTGAAATGGAGAGCGACAGAATTCAGAACATGGGCCGTTCTTACAGTGTTCTCCCTGTACACCAAGTCAGAACTGTAGGATAAATAAAAGGGGGCATATAAGCAGGCAATAAAAGTTCTTACGAAAATCAATTCATTACATTTCTCTAAAACAGGTTATAGGCTACTGTAGAACAGTCAGAACAGTAGGTGAAATTAAGAGGGGTAACTAGGCCAAATTATTAGGGTGAGGCACGTGGGCTACTAACAGCTTACTACACAACCATACACTTAGTATTACTTTCTTAGCTACAGCATACATAATATCTCCCTGGTATATTACATCATTTATGCAGCAGCATTCAACACATATTTTGGACTCACCTTGTTGTGCTGTGCTCACTTGAACAGGAAGGTGGAGCGATGGTCCTCTGAGTTAACAGTTGTTTTGAGCACGGTGCAAATAATGCTTCATTGAAAGCATGGCCGATCGTCACAACTCCCACTGAAGGTGGCTCCTCTTCCTGTTCGGGCGACGCTTGGCGGTCGTCGTCACCGGTCTACTAGCTGCCTCCGATCCCTTGACATGCATGACATGAAAAACAGGCAAGCAACCCCCCCCTACAAAAAAAAAAGTATATATTTTTTTAATATGTGGAGCTCAAAACAGGCAAACAACCCCCCCCCCCCCCCCCCAACCACCCGCAAATATATATTTTTATACAGTATGTGGGGCTCTGCTTGCTGCAGAAAATTATCTTTACATGTATTTGTGGTTGTAGCCAGTTCCTCAGGCTGTGTGTGTGTCTCCATCCTTGTTCGTGTGTGTGTGTGTCAGTGTGTGTGTGTGTCTCCATCCTTATTTGTGTGTGTGTGTGTGTCAGTGTGTGTGTCTCCATCCTTGCTCGTGTGTGTGTGTGTGTCAGTGTGTGTGTCTGTGCCTGCAGGCGTGCTTGTGTCCGAGCCAGTGTATGCATGTTTGCCTGTTTCCGTGTGAGTGTTTTTTTGCATCTGTGTGTGTGTGTGTTTTAAGGCTACCTGCTGTGTCTACCTCTTAATGAACTGATCCAGAACCATCAAAATGTCTACCTCTATACCTCTTAATGAACTGATCCAGAACCAGCTAACAGTCTACCTCTTAATGAACTGATCCAGAACCAGCTAACAGTCTACCTCTTAATGAACTGTTCCAGAACCAGCTAACAGTCTACCTCTTAATGAACTGACCCAGAACCATCTAACTGTCTACCTCTTAATGAACTGACCCAGAACCATCTAACTGTCTACCTCTTAATGAACTGATCCAGAACCATCTAACTGTCTACCTCTTAATGAACTGACCCAGAACCATCTAACTGTCTACCTCTTAATGAACTGACCCAGAACCAGCTAACTGTCTACCTCTTAATGAACTGATTCAGCCCAGAACCAGCTAACAGTTTACATCTTAATGAACTGACCCAGAACCATCTAACTGTCTACCTCTTAATGAACTGACCCAGAACCATCTAACTGTCTACCTCTAAATGAACTGACCCAGAACCATCTGTCTACCTCTTAATGAACTGACCCAGCCCAGAACCATCTGTCTACCTCTTAATGAACTGACCCAGCCCAGAACCATCTAACTGTCTACCTCTTAATGAACTGACCCAGCCCAGAACCATCTAATCCCCACAACACTCAATATTAGAATTTACACCTTAGAGTGTGTGTGTGTTTGTAGGTGTGTGTAAATGTGTGTGTGTGTGTCTGTGTAGATGTGTGTGTGTGTGTCTGTGTAGGTGTGTGTGTGTGTGTCTGTGTAGATGTGTGTCTATGTCCGTGTGTGTAGATGTTTGTCTATGTCCGTGTGTGTAGATGTGTGTCTATGTCCGTGTGTGTAGATGTGTGTGTGTGAGACTGTGCACAAATACCCATGTGTGTCTCCACATTTGATTGTGTGTGTATTAGTGTGTGTGTGTATTAGTGTGTGTGCGTATTAGTGTGTGTGCGTATTAGTGTGTGTGTGTATTAGTGTGTATGTGTATTAGTGTTTGTGTGTATGTGTGTATTAGTGTGTGCGTATTAGTGTGTGTGTATTAGTGTGTGTGTGAATTAGTGTTTGTATGTATGTGTGTATTAGTGTGTGCGTATTAGTGTGTGTGTATTAGTGTGTGTGTGTATTAGTGTGTGTGTATTAGTGTTTGTGTGTATATGTGTATTTGTGTGTGTGTATTAGTGTGTGTGTTTGCGTGTGTGTGTATTAGTGTGTGTGTATTAGTGTTTGTGTGTATTAGTGTGTGTGTGTGTATTAGTGTTTGCGTGTATTATTGTGTGTGTGTGTGTGTATTAGTTGTGTGTGTATGTGTGTGTATTAGTGTGAGTGTGTGTTAGAGTTTTTGTGTGTATTAGTGTGAGTGTGTGTATTAGTGTTTGTGTGTGTGTGTGTGTGTGTGTGTGTGTTAGTGGGTGTGTATTAGTATGTGTGTATTCGTTTGTGTGTGTTTGTGTGTATTAGTGTGTGTGTGTGCATTAGTGTGTGTGTGTATTAGTGTGTGTGTATTAGTGTGTGTGTATTAGTGTGTGTGTGTATTAGTTTGTGTGTATTAGTGTGTGCGTGTATTAGTGTGTGTGTGTATTAGTGTGTGTGTGTGTATTAATGTGTGTATTAGTGTGTGTGTGTGTATTAGTGTGTGTATTAGTGTGTGTATTAGTGTGTGTGTATTAGTGTGTGTATTAGTGTGTGTGTATTAGTGTGTGTGTATTGTTGTGTGTTTGCGTGTGTGTGTATTAGTGTGTGTGTTTGCGTGAGTGTGTATTAGTGTGTGTGTATTAGTGTTTGTGTGTATTAGTGTGTGTGTGTGTATTAGTGTTTGTGTGTATTAGTGTGTGTATTAGTGTGTGTGTGTGTCTGTATTAGTGTGTGTATTAGTGTTTGTGTGTATTAGTGTGTGTATTAGTGTTTGTGTGTATTAGTGTGTGTATTTGTGTGTGTGTGTAGTAGTGTTTGTGTGTGTGTGTGTATTAGTGTGTGTGTGTGTGTATTAGTGTGTGTGTGTATTAGTGTGTGTGTATTAGTTGTGTGTATGTGTGTATTAGTGTGAGTGTGTGTTAGAGTTTTTGTGTGTATTAGTGTGTGTGTGTGTATTAGTGTTTGTGTGTGTGTGTGTGTGTGTGTATTAGTGTGTGTGTGTGTGTGTGTGTATTAGTGTGTGTGTGTCTGTATTAGTGTGTGTATTAGTGTTTGTGTGTATTAGTGTGTGTATTAGTGTGTGTATTAGTGTTTGTGTGTATTAATGTGTGTATTTGTGTGTGTGTGTAGTAGTGTTTGTGTGTGTGTGTGTATTAGTGTGTGTGTGTGTGTATTAGTGTGTGTGTGTATTAGTGTTTGTGTGTATTAGTGTGTGTGTGTGCATTAGTGTGTGTGTGTATTAGTGTGTGTGTGTATTAGCTTGTGTGCATTAGTGTGTGTGTGTGTATTAGTGTGTGTGTGTGCATTAGTGTGTGTGTGTGTATTAGTGTGTGTGTATTAGTGTGTGTGTGTATTAGTTTGTGTGTATTAGTGTGTGTGTGTGTATTAGTGTGTGTGTGTATTAGTGTGTGTGTGTATTAGTGTGTGTGTGTATTAGTGTGTGTGTGTATTAGTGTGTGTATCAGTGTGTTTATTAGTGTGTGTGTGTATTAGTGTGTGTATTAGTGTGTGTGTATTAGTGTGTGTGTGTATTAGCTTGTGTGCATTAGTGTGTGTGTGTGTATTAGTGTGTGTATTAGTGTGTGTATTAGTGTGTGTGTTAGTGTGTGTGTGTCTATGTTAGACCTATGTTACACCTTAGAGTGTGTGTGTGTTTGTAGGTGTGTGTAAATGTGTGTGTGTGTGTCTGTGTAGATGTGTGTGTGTGTGTCTGTGTAGGTGTGTGTGTGTGTGTCTGTGTAGATGTGTGTCTATGTCCGTGTGTGTAGATGTTTGTCTATGTCCGTGTGTGTAGATGTGTGTCTATGTCCGTGTGTGTAGATGTGTGTGTGTGAGACTGTGCACAAATACCCATGTGTGTCTCCACATTTGATTGTGTGTGTATTAGTGTGTGTGTGTATTAGTTTGTGTGTATTAGTGTGTGTGTGTATTAGTGTGTGTGCGTATTAGTGTGTGTGCGTATTAGTGTGTGTGTGTATTAGTGTGTATGTGTATTAGTGTTTGTGTGTATGTGTGTATTAGTGTGTGCGTATTAGTGTGTGTGTATTAGTGTGTGTGTGAATTAGTGTTTGTATGTATGTGTGTATTAGTGTGTGCGTATTAGTGTGTGTGTATTAGTGTGTGTGTGTATTAGTGTGTGTGTATTAGTGTTTGTGTGTATATGTGTATTTGTGTGTGTGTATTAGTGTGTGTGTTTGCGTGTGTGTGTATTAGTGTGTGTGTATTAGTGTTTGTGTGTATTAGTGTGTGTGTGTGTATTAGTGTTTGCGTGTATTATTGTGTGTGTGTGTGTGTATTAGTTGTGTGTGTATGTGTGTGTATTAGTGTGAGTGTGTGTTAGAGTTTTTGTGTGTATTAGTGTGAGTGTGTGTATTAGTGTTTGTGTGTGTGTGTGTGTGTGTGTGTGTGTTAGTGGGTGTGTATTAGTATGTGTGTATTCGTTTGTGTGTGTTTGTGTGTATTAGTGTGTGTGTGTGCATTAGTGTGTGTGTGTATTAGTGTGTGTGTATTAGTGTGTGTGTATTAGTGTGTGTGTGTATTAGTTTGTGTGTATTAGTGTGTGCGTGTATTAGTGTGTGTGTGTATTAGTGTGTGTGTGTGTATTAATGTGTGTATTAGTGTGTGTGTGTGTATTAGTGTGTGTATTAGTGTGTGTATTAGTGTGTGTGTATTAGTGTGTGTATTAGTGTGTGTGTATTAGTGTGTGTGTATTGTTGTGTGTTTGCGTGTGTGTGTATTAGTGTGTGTGTTTGCGTGAGTGTGTATTAGTGTGTGTGTATTAGTGTTTGTGTGTATTAGTGTGTGTGTGTGTATTAGTGTTTGTGTGTATTAGTGTGTGTATTAGTGTGTGTGTGTGTGTCTGTATTAGTGTGTGTATTAGTGTTTGTGTGTATTAGTGTGTGTATTAGTGTTTGTGTGTATTAGTGTGTGTATTTGTGTGTGTGTGTAGTAGTGTTTGTGTGTGTGTGTGTATTAGTGTGTGTGTGTGTGTATTAGTGTGTGTGTGTATTAGTGTGTGTGTATTAGTTGTGTGTATGTGTGTATTAGTGTGAGTGTGTGTTAGAGTTTTTGTGTGTATTAGTGTGTGTGTGTGTATTAGTGTTTGTGTGTGTGTGTGTGTGTGTGTATTAGTGTGTGTGTGTGTGTGTGTGTATTAGTGTGTGTGTGTCTGTATTAGTGTGTGTATTAGTGTTTGTGTGTATTAGTGTGTGTATTAGTGTGTGTATTAGTGTTTGTGTGTATTAATGTGTGTATTTGTGTGTGTGTGTAGTAGTGTTTGTGTGTGTGTGTGTATTAGTGTGTGTGTGTGTGTATTAGTGTGTGTGTGTATTAGTGTTTGTGTGTATTAGTGTGTGTGTGTGCATTAGTGTGTGTGTGTATTAGTGTGTGTGTGTATTAGCTTGTGTGCATTAGTGTGTGTGTGTGTATTAGTGTGTGTGTGTGCATTAGTGTGTGTGTGTGTATTAGTGTGTGTGTATTAGTGTGTGTGTGTATTAGTTTGTGTGTATTAGTGTGTGTGTGTGTATTAGTGTGTGTGTGTATTAGTGTGTGTGTGTATTAGTGTGTGTGTGTATTAGTGTGTGTGTGTATTAGTGTGTGTATCAGTGTGTTTATTAGTGTGTGTGTGTATTAGTGTGTGTATTAGTGTGTGTGTATTAGTGTGTGTGTGTATTAGCTTGTGTGCATTAGTGTGTGTGTGTGTATTAGTGTGTGTATTAGTGTGTGTATTAGTGTGTGTGTTAGTGTGTGTGTGTCTATGTTAACTGTGTTCCACCCTGGGTGCTGGAGCGTGATTGGAGGTGGATGAGAGCTGAGTGCTGATTGGAGGTGGATGAGAGCTGAGTGCTGATTGGAGGTGGATGAGAGCTGAGTGCTGATTGGAGGTGGGTGAGAGCTGAGGTTGGCACGGTAGCAATATCCGCAGAAGGCCGCAAAACAAGAGGCCTGGAGCTCCAGCAGCATCTGTCTCTCTACTGCTGCCAACACACACACTCTCACACACACACACACACACACACACACACACACACACACACACACACACACACACACACACACACACACACACACACACACACACACACACACACACACACACACGGACAAAGACACACACACAAGGACAAAGACACACACACACACACACACACACACAAACGAATACAGGCACATGTCCACAAAAGATGATTCTCAATCTCTCCCATTTACCCTCAATCCAGTTTCCTGTGCCAACCTATTCGCTCTTTCTCTCTCTCTCTCTCTCTCTGGCAGTCATCCCTCACTCTATCGTTCTGTTGACCTATCCCTCATCCTCTCCCCCTCCTCCATCCATCATATGCTGTCCATCCTTCACATTCATTCTCTCATCACTCCTCCATCGTCCTCTCTCTCTCTCTCTCTCTCTCTCTCTCTCTCTCTCTCTCTCTCTCTCTCTCTCTCTCTCTCTCCTTCTCTCTATTCAAATCTGTCCATATTTCTGAGTGTAAAAAACATGAACTTCCCAATATCAATTTGCCCTCAGAACAGTCTCAGTTCGTTGGGGGCATGGACTCTACAAGGTGTTGAAAGTGTTCCACAGGGATGCTGGCCCATGTTGGCGCCAAAGCTTCCCTCAGTTGTGTCACGTTGTCTGGATGTCCATTTGGTGGTGGAAACTATTGAGACTGAAAAACTCAGTTCTTGACACAAACCGGTGTTCCTGGCACCTACTACCATACCCCATTCAAAGGCACTTAAATCTGTTGTCTTGCTCATTCACCCTGTGAATGCACACATACACAATCCATGTCTCAATTGTTTCAAGGCTGAGGAGAGAGAGAGAGAGAGAGAGAGCTGCATTTCCTATTACATTGTGACAAATACTCAGACCTAAGAGAATATTTCTTTCCCAAAGTTATAATTCAATACAAAGAATTTGAAACTATAAAAGATGAAGAAAAAATCAAATATTAATTGGGTGAAAAGCCAAAATGTGCAGTTTTGGCAGCCAAATATGTGTCCTCCTGCCACAACCTGAGGGACAGCCAGTGAAAAGTGCAAAGTAATGTCGATAATATTTCCCATCTTGTTTTGTTTTGTCTTTCATACCAGGTTGACACTGGTCCACTACCAGGTCATGTGTCTTCTCAGTCATGTTGACACTGGTCTACTACCATGTCATGTGTCTTCTCAGTCATGTTAAGACTGGTCTACTACCATGTCATGTGTCTTCTCAGTCATGTTGACACTGGTCTACTACCAGATCATGTGTCTTCTCAGTCATGTTGACACTGGTCTACTACCAGGTCATGTGTCTTCTCAGTCATGTTGACACTGGTCCACTACCAGGTCATGTGTCTTCTCAGTCATGTTTAGACTGGTCTACTACCGGGTCATGTGTCTTCTCAGTCATGTTGACACTGGTCCACTACCAGGTCATGTGTCTTCTCAGTCATGTTGACACTGGTCCACTACCAGGTCATGTGTCTTCTCAGTCATGTTGACACTGGTCTACTACCAGGTCATGTGTCTTCTCAGTCATGTTGAGACTGGTCTACTACCATGTCATGTGTCTTCTCAGTCATGTTTAGACTGGTCTACTACCAGGTCATGTGTCTTCTCAGTCATGTTGACACTGGTCCACTACCAGGTCATGTGTCTTCTCAGTCATGTTGACACTGGTCCACTACCAGGTCATGTGTCTTCTCAGTCATGTTGAGACTGGTCTACTACCATGTCATGTGTCTTCTCAGTCATGTTGACACTGGTCTACTACCAGGTCATGTGTCTTCTCAGTCATGTTGACACTGGTCCACTACCAGGTCATGTGTCTTCTCAGTCATGTTGACACTGGTCCACTACCAGGTCATGTGTCTTCTCAGTCATGTTGACACTGGTCCACTACCAGGTCATGTGTCTTCTCAGTCATGTTGACACTGGTCTACTACCAGGTCATGTGTCTTCTCAGTCATGTTGACACTGGTCCACTACCAGGTCATGTGTCTTCTCAGTCATGTTGACACTGGTCTACTACCAGGTCATGTGTCTTCTCAGTCATGTTGACACTGGTCCACTACCAGGTCATGTGTCTTCTCAGTCATGTTGACACTGGTCTACTACCAGGTCATGTGTCTTCTCAGTCATGTTGACACTGGTCCACTACCAGGTCATGTGTCTTCTCAGTCATGTTGAGACTGGTCTACTACCAGGTCATGTGTCTTCTCAGTCATGTTGACACTGGTCCACTACCAGGTCATGTGTCTTCTCAGTCATGTTGACACTGGTCTACTACCAGGTCATGTGTCTTCTCAGTCATGTTGACACTGGTCCACTACCAGGTCATGTGTCTTCTCAGTCATGTTGACACTGGTCTACTACCAGGTCATGTGTCTTCTCAGTCATGTCGACACTGGTCCACTACCAGGTCATGTGTCTTCTCAGTCATGTTGACACTGGTCCACTACCAGGTCATGTGTCTTCTCAGTCATGTTGACACTGGTCCACTACCAGGTCATGTGTCTTCTCAGTCATGTTGACACTGGTCCACTACCAGGTCATGTGTCTTCTCAGTCATGTTTACACTGGTCTACTACCAGGTCATGTGTCTTCTCAGTCATGTCGACACTGGTCCACTACCAGGTCATGTGTCTTCTCAGTCATGTTGACACTGGTCCACTACCAGGTCATGTGTCTTCTCAGTCATGTTGACACTGGTCCACTACCAGGTCATGTGTCTTCTCAGTCATGTTGACACTGGTCCACTACCAGGTCATGTGTCTTCTCAGTCATGTTGACACTGGTCCAGTACCAGGTCATGTGTCTTCTCAGTCATGTTGACACTGGTCTACTACCAGGTCATGTGTCTTCTCAGTCATGTTGACACTGGTCTACTACCAGGTCATGTGTCTTCTCAGTCATGTTTACACTGGTCTACTACCAGGTCATGTGTCTTCTCAGTCATGTTGACACTGGTCCAGTACCAGGTCATGTGTCTTCTCAGTCATGTTGACACTGGTCCACTACCAGGTCATGTGTCTTCTCAGTCATGTTGACACTGGTCTACTACCAGGTCATGTGTCTTCTCAGTCATGTTTACACTGGTCTACTACCAGGTCATGTGTCTTCTCAGTCATGTTGACACTGGTCCAGTACCACTGCTTTAATTGTTGTTCTCATTAATATTGTTGTTGAAGTTGTTAATCCCATGTCCACTACGACTATTATTATTGCTGTTGGTCCCACCATTTATTTATATATAAATATATATTTTTATTTTATTTATATTTTTCGATATGTATACTTTGACAATGTAAGTAATAAGGAACTTGCCATGTCAATAAAATCAATTGAATTGAATTGCATTGAAAGAGAGAGAGAGAGAGAGAGAGAGAGAGAGAGAGAGAGAGAGAGAGAGAGAGAGAGAAAGAGGGGGAGAGAGAGAGGGAGAGAGAGAGAGAGAGAGGGAGAGGGAGAGGGAGAGGGAGAGGGAGAGAGAGAGAGAGAGAGAGAGAGAGAGAGAGAGAGAGAGAGAGAGAGAGAGAGAGAGAGAGGGCTTACTTACAAGCTCTTTCTGAACTCAGTTTTTAATATCAAAGGTAAAGAAATGTGTGCTTGCATACGTGTGTGTTAGTGTGTGTTAGTGTGTGTTAGTGTGTGTTAGTGTGTGTTAGTGTGTGTTAGTGTGTATGAGAGGAACGTGTGTGTTAGTGTGTATGAGAGGAACGTGTGTGTTAGTGTGTGTTAGTGTGTGTTAGTGTGTATGAGAGGAACGTGTGTGTTAGTGTGTATGAGAGGAACGTGTGTGTTAGTGTGTATGAGAGGAACGTGTGTGTTAGTGTGTATGAGAGGAACGTGTGTGTTAGTGTGTGTTAGTGTGTATGAGAGGAACGTGTGTGTTAGTGTGTATGAGAGGAACGTGTGTGTTAGTGTGTATGAGAGGAACGTGTGTGTTAGTGTGTGTTAGTGTGTGTTAGTGTGTGTTAGTGTGTATCAGAGGAACATGTGTTTGATGTGTTTTGTGTTCATAAGACCCCCTGGATGTGTTGCTACACTATTGATAATCAATACATGATCCTGGTGCTGACAGTACAACAGAGAATACTGCCACACACACACACACACACACACACACACACACACACACAGTGTGTATGTGTGTTTGTGTGAGTGTGTTGTGTGTATATGTGTGTGCAGACAGGCAGAGATGAAAGCAGCACTGCATTTTAACTTATAAACTATTTACAAAATAAAAAAACACTTTTCATTTAATTTTACATTTTAGTTCCGCGCAAGTCCACTTCCGAAATCTTTAGTACACTTGTCAACGACAACAACAACATACAATAGATTAGAAGATCTGTTTGTGTTTTGTGTAATCTGTGGGCTGGTTCTTGGTAACCTGGTCCCAGGTCTGTTTGTGTTTTGTGTAATCTGTGGGATGGTTCTTGGTAACCTGGTCCCAGGTCTCTTTGTGTTTTGTGTAATCTGTGGGATGGTTCTTGGTAACCTGGTCCCAGGTCTCTTTGTGTTTAGTGTAATCTGTGGGATGGTTCTTGGTAACCTGGTCCCAGGTATCTTTGTGTTTAGTGTAATCTGTGGGCTGGTTCTTGGTAGCCTGGTCCCAGGTCTCTTTGTGTTTAGTGTAATCTGTGGGCTGGTTCTTGGTAACCTGGTCCCAGGTCTCTTTGTGTTTAGTGTAATCTGTGGGATGGTTCTTGGTAACCTGGTCCCAGGTATCTTTGTGTTTAGTGTAATCTGTGGGCTGGTTCTTGGTAGCCTGGTCCCAGGTCTCTTTGTGTTTAGTGTAATCTGTGGGCTGGTTCTTGGTAGCCTGGTCCCAGGTCTCTTTGTGTTTAGTGTAATCTGTGGGCTGGTTCTTGGTAGCCTGGTCCCAGGTCTCTTTGTGTTTAGTGTAATCTGTGGGATGGTTCTTGGTAACCTGGTCCCAGGTCTGTTTGTGCTCTTGGCTACTCCATTGCTATCATTGTCAAGCCAAACATGTAAAATAATTGACTTGGCATGACAACACAAACAGGCTGTAGCTCAGGTTCTCGGCATATGTAACTGGTTATAAAGGGCCACCATCCCACTACATTGACCAATCAGTCACTACTTCTACTACAACAAGAACCTTCATCTTTCAACACTATCCTGGGGCGGCAGGGTAGCCTAGTGGTCCTTTCTCCTTTCCACGTGGAACAAGATTCCTTCCTGTTTCTCTGAACTGCATCCTGAAAGCCTAACACGGTAAAATCCTATTTTAGAACTTAGCTTTTCAAATCAGGCCCGCCTGACCCAGATTGTGATTTGTAATGGGGTCGTTTTTGTATTGAGTAAACAACAACAGTAATTGTGTGTACTTTCATATTTCGTTATCAACAAATGCACCAAAAGAACAGTAAATGTAAAATGCGCATTAAATCAAACAGTGTAATGTTTGGATTCAGTCTTGTGTCCAGGTGAACTGTTGTGACCTCTCACCTTCAGTCTAATAATTCCCCCATCATCTCCAAAACGGTTCCCTTTCAAATCCTACCATGGTTATGCTTTTAACATTTCTTCCAGTGAGAAACATTTCAGTTTAGCTCAATATTCATATAGGATCATTTGCACGCTTGTAAAGGTTTATCAAACTTCTAATCTTCTTCAACAAACAATTGAACACGAGTAGACAGCTGAAGCAAAGCACATACTTTCAGTTCGATTCCTTTTCTAGGTTCTCAGGGATATGTAACTGACATTGAGTTGTTAACGGGATATGTAACTGACATTGAGTTGTTAATGGGATATGTAACTGACATTGAGTTGTTAATGGGATATGTAACTGACATTGAGTTGTTAATGGGATATGTAACTGTCATTGAGTTATTAATGGGATATGTAACTAACATTGAGTTGTTAATGGGATATGTAACTAACATTGAGTTATTAATGGGATATGTAACTAACATTGAGTTGTTAACGGGATATGTAACTGTCATTGAGTTGTTAATGGGATATGTAACTGTCATTAAGTTGTTAATGGGATATGTAACTCTCATTGAGTTGTTAATGGGATATGTAACTGTCATTGAGTTGTTAACGGGATATGTAACTGTCATTGAGTTGTTAATGGGATATGTAACTGTCATTGAGTTGTTAATGGGATATGTAACTGTCATTGAGTTGTTAATGGGATATGTAACTCTCATTGAGTTGTTAATGGGATATGTAACTGTCATTGAGTTGTTAATGGGATATGTAACTGTCATTGAGTTGTTATTGGGATATGTAACTCTCATTGAGTTGTTAACGGGATATGTAACTGTCATTGAGTTGTTAATGGGATATGCAACTCTCATTGAGTTGTTAATGGGATATGTAACTGTCATTGAGTTGTTAATGGGATATGTAACTGTCATTGAGTTGTTAATGGGATATGTAACTCTCATTGAGTTGTTAATGGGATATGTAACTGTCATTGAGTTGTTAATGGGATATGTAACTCTCATTGAGTTGTTAATGGGATATGTAACTGTCATTGAGTTGTTAATGGGATATGTAACTCTCATTGAGTTGTTAATGGGATATGTAACTGTCATTGAGTTGTTAATGGGATATGTAACTCTCATTGAGTTGTTAATGGGATATGTAACTGTCATTGAGTTGTTAATGGGATATGTAACTGTCATTGAGTTGTTAATGGGATATGTAACTGTCATTGAGTTGTTAATGGGATATGTAACTGTCAATGAGTTGTTAACGGGATATGTAACTGTCATTGAGTTGTTAATGGGATATGTAACTGACATTGAGTTGTTAATGGAATATGTAACAGACATTGAGTTGTTAATGGGATATGTAACTGTCATTGAGTTGTTAATGGGATATGTAACTCTCATTGAGTTGTTAATGGGATATGTAACTGTCATTGAGTTGTTAATGGGATATGTAACTCTCATTGAGTTGTTAATGGGATATGTAACTGTCATTGAGTTGTTAATGGGATATGTAACTGTCATTGAGTTGTTAATGGGATATGTAACTGTCATTGAGTTGTTAATGGGATATGTAACTGTCAATGAGTTGTTAACGGGATATGTAACTGTCATTGAGTTGTTAATGGGATATGTAACTGACATTGAGTTGTTAATGGAATATGTAACAGACATTGAGTTGTTAATGGGATATGTAACTGTCATTGAGTTGTTAATGGGATATGTAACTGTCATTGAGTTGTTAATGGGATATGTAACTGTCATTGAGTTATTAATGGGATATGTAACTGTCATTGAGTTGTTAACGGGATATGTCACTGTCATTGAGTTGTTAATGGGATATGTAACTCTCATTGAGTTGTTAACGGGATATGTAACTCTCATTGAGTTGTTAATGGGATATGTAACTGTCATTGAGTTGTTAATGGGATATGTAACTGTCATTGAGTTGTTAATGGGATATGTAACTGTCATTGAGTTGTTAATGGGATATGTAACTGTCAATGAGTTGTTAATGGGATATGTAACTGACATTGAGTTGTTAATGGGATATGTAACTGTCAATGAGTTGTTCTCAGGGATATGTAACTCTCATTGGGTTGTTAATGGGATATGTAACTCTCATTGAGTTAGTTTAATTACGTGGTAGCTTAACTGTCCACCTAATCTTTGTGTTTTGATCGTACGCCATCATTCTAAGTCTGGTGGCTCTAAAGTGCCATGCAGATAATTTCTATAGCCTACCGATGAGGTAGCTTTACCATCCCCCACGGTCACTCATCAGACACAATCTATCTTAACCTGTCTTTACAGTGTAATGTGTCATCTATACCTTTGTTTTCATCCCTAATGTCACCCTAGTCCCTATACTGTGCACTACTTTTGGGTCCTGGTTAGAAGTAGTGCACTACTTTTGGGCCCTGGTTAGAAGTAGTGCACTACTTTTGGGCCCTGGTTAGAAGTAGTGCACTACTTTTGGGCCATGGTTAGAAGTAGTGCACTACTTTCGGGCCCTGGTTAGAAGTAGTGCACTACTTTTGGGCCCTGGTTAGAAGTAGTGCACTACTTTTGGGCCCTGTTTAGAAGTAGTGCACTACTTTTGGGCCCTGGTTAGAAGTAGTGCACTACTTTTGGGCCCTGTTTAGAAGTAGTGCACTACTT
Organism: Oncorhynchus mykiss; assembly: GCF_057628025.1. NCBI lineage: Eukaryota > Metazoa > Chordata > Actinopteri > Salmoniformes > Salmonidae > Oncorhynchus > Oncorhynchus mykiss. The sequence goes on along the minus strand of NC_143040.1, from coordinate 6,900,540 downwards.
TTGGGCCCTGGTTAGAAGTAGTGCCCTACTTTCGGGCCCTGGTTAGAAGTAGTGTACTACTGTTGGGCCCTGGTTAGAAGTAGTGTACTACATAAGCAACATGGGATTAATCTATACACTACTGAGACCCAACTTCCTGCCGATCTCCACAATTCTCTGCAAATTCCTCAAAAGCCATGGTGCATCGTTGCCATGACCACGGGGGGCCGTGAAACCGCTGGCAACAGATGCCCACAATAACCTGGGATCTACTTGGCAAACGAGTTCCATACAACAACAGAACAGAATCCTGAAGATTTACACCTGAGGCGGCGGAGTGTGTGTGTGTTGGGGGTGATGGACACACACACACACACACACACACATACACACACACACACACACACACACACACACACACACACACACACACACACACACACACACACACACACACACACACACACACACACACACACACACAGAGAAAGACAATCTGACAGACTGTGTGCTCATAACCAATGCTAAATTATTGATCATGCTCCCTCGCTGAGCTGGTGT
>NC_143040.1:6892500-6897500 GCF_057628025.1 Oncorhynchus mykiss | reverse complement strand
GAGAGAGAGAGAGAGACAGAGAGAGAGAGAGAGAGAGAGAGAGACAGAGAGAGAGAGAGAGAGAGAGAGAGAGAGAGGATGGAAGAGGAGAGACTGACTGGTCTTTGGTCTTTCTTTACTGAAACATTCTCATTTAGTTTAACCCCCCCCCCCCCCCTTAAAAGTAAAACACCAGAATATATCCTGTACTGCATACATGTACCATCCTCACCTTTGCCCTCCACCCCACGATACAAAACACCCCACCACTTCTACAACCGTATATCTAAAACATCTTCCCCAGCTGTACAGACAGCCCCCCCCCAACACACCATATCTCCTGAAACATCTTCCCCAGCTATACAGACAGCCCCCCCCCCCCCCCCCCCAACACACCATATCTCCTGAAACATCCAAACCTTTTTATCATTCTATACTCTATACTATTCTATATACTTTATCATCCTATATCATTCTAACTCAAACTCAACCCCGAGGTGCGCAGAGACCATCCCAATAAATAACAGTAAAGGGTCTGTTATCCTCCCCACCTTTGACCCTGTTCCTCCTTGTTAGACAAATAGCCAACTTCGCCTGAAAAAAAAATGAAAATTCAACAACACACATTTTATCTCATTATTTGAATACCTCTATATTATCCCATTATAAAGATCCCAACAGTAAACTCCACCCCCAACCTCTCACACAGGCGTTCCAACAGAGACATTAATGGCATTAACCTGACGCACGCAGAAAACACATGAATCACAGTTTCTTTCATATCAAGGAAAAGGACACCCCTGCCTGACTCCAGGTTCAACCCGTGCCAACCAGCTGTCAGAGGTCAGGGCTCCATGTAGAACCCTCCACTGGAGGTCCCCTGACCTCTTTGGTACTGGGGGTTTGTAGAGCCCCCTCCATCTAAAACCCACCATACTCTCCTCCCCACATAGCCCCTGCCACTGATGTGCCTTCACTCCTGTTAGGCTCCTAATGTTCCTCACCTTAATGCAGAGGTTGTAGAGGGCTTTACCTCCCACATCCTCAAACTCCCCCAGGCTCCTAATGTTCCTTAATGCAGAAGTTGTAGAGGGCTTTACCTCCCACATCCTCAAACTCCCCCAGGCTCCTAATGTTCCTCACCTTAATGCAGAGGTTGTAGAGGGCTTTACCTTAATACAGAGGTTGTAGAGGGCTTTACCTCCCACCCCTTCAAACTCCCCCAGGCTCGGAGTGTTGAAATCTAACAAGTCCTCCAGACACCCTTGCCAAACTCCAGTCTCTGCCGTCACCTGCAGTAGAGGAAACATTGGTGGCCCCTCTCCCTTTGGCCGCTCAAACACCCCCCCCTTACTGGCTCAGACAGCGCCTCCTGAACCTCCTCCAGGAATCTCTCCAGCAGGCTAAGAGACGTTATTCCTGTTTGTTGTGCCAGGACTTTCGGGGTTTTCCACCCCTCCTCTCCCAGCAGTCTCAGGTCACCCAGCCTTTGTAAACCGCCTACCATCAGTTGCCTCTGCAGGGTGGCTGACTGAACCGATCTCAAAAGGATGGCTGGGTTGTGGAAGATAGGCTCCTCCCACACCCACAGCCCAGGCTCCACCCCCTTCTCGTGTGGGCCTTAGCAGCTGCCAGGCCCTCAGCATTGCAGAATAAAAATCTGAGAGACCTGCTGTACTCAGCCTCTCCAGCTTCATGAGGAACAGCTGCCGGTCCAACCCTAATCCGCCAGCTCTCCTCAGCAGCGCACGTGCTGGTTCCCTCCAGCCGACATCAGTATGGTACAGCAGTCTCTGCACCGCCTTTAGTGGGAAAGCAGCCACCCTGCTCTCCAGTTCCACCAGGCCCTGTCCTCCTTCGTGGACGGTCATGTACAACACTGCCGTCCTCAGCCAGTGATGGCCCGACCAGAAGAAGTCCACCAGCTTGCGTTGCAGGTCTGTGAGCAGACCGGCGGGGGGGTTGAGGACAGCCAGTTTATGCCACAGGGAAGACCAGGTTGTTGATTATCAGCAAACCGTCTCTATGTAACACTTGGGACAGGAGCTACCTCCACCTGGCCAGTCTTGACACCACTGCCTGTGACAGCCCCTCCAAGTTCTTCCTGGCCCACCTCTCCGAGCCCAGGTACACCCCCAACACTTTAAGCCCTTCACATTCCCACTGCAAACCCCCTGGAAGCAGAGAAGGGGCCCTATCCCCCCATGCCCCACATAACAGAGCTTTGCTCTTGCCCCAGTTTATCTTAGCTGACGAAGCTCCCTTGTACACCTTCAGCCTAGTCTCTAGTGCCTGCATATCCTGGTCATCCCAGACCATCACAGAAACATCATCTGCATATGCTGAGACTGCTATTCCTGTCACCACATCCATTCCTGTCCAGCACACTCCCTGCAGTCTCCTGCGTAGCATTCCTAAAAAAGGCTCAATGGCTAATGTGTATAACTGCCCAGATAGAGGGCATCCTTGTCTAATGCCCCGTCTCACCCAGACTGGCCTACTGAGCCCCCCTCCCATCCTGACCATACATGACGCCCCAGCATACAACATCGTCAGACAGGTCATAAAACTCTTCCCAAACCCAAACACAGACATCACATTAAACAGATACTCATGGTCCACTCTATCAAAAGCCTTCTCTTGATCTAAAGAGACCAGTCCAAAGTTCACATTAGAACCTCTCGACAAGTCCAACATGTCCCTGATCAAGAACAAGTTGTCTGTGATTGAGCGTCCCGGTACACAATATGTTTGGTCCTTATGTACTATCGAGTCCAGATGGGACTTCAGTCTGTTAGAGAGGACTTTGGCAAATATCTTGTAGTCCTCACAGAGTAATGCCACAGGCCTCCAGTTCTTAAGTTCACACAGGTCCCCTTTTTTGGTCAGGAGAGTCAGAGCCGCCCAACGGCAGCTCATCGGTAACTCTCCTACCCCGACGCATTCACGCAACACGCAAAATAAGTCCTGTCCAATTATTCCCCAGAATTTTTAATAAAACTCCACTGGGAGTCCATCAACCCCCGGTGCATGACCGGGGGAGACTAACTCTGTCCTCTACTATCCTAACTAGGAAACTAACTCCGTCCTCTTCACCCTAACCAGGAAACTAACTCTGTCCTCTTCCACCCGAACCAGGAAACTAACTCTGTCCTCTTCCACCCTAACCAGGAAACTAACTCCGTCCTCTTCACCCGAACCAGGAAACTAACTCCGTCCTCTTCCACCCTAACCAGGAAACTAACTCTGTCCTCTTCCACCCTAACCAGGAAACTAACTCTGTCCTCTTCCACCCTAACCAGGAAACTAACTCTGTCCTCTTCCACCCGAACCAGGAAACTAACTCTGTCCTCTTCCACCCGAACCAGGAAACTAACTCTGTCCTCTTCCACCCTAACCAGGAAACTAACTCTGTCCTCTTCCACCCTAACCAGGAAACTAACTCTGTCCTCTTCCACCCTAACCTGGAAACTAACTCTGTCCTCTAGCACCCTAACCAGGAAACTAACTCTGTCCTCTTCCACCCTAACCAGGAAACTAACTCTGTCCTCTAGCACCCTAACCAGGAAACTAACTCTGTCCTCTTCCACCCTAACCTGGAAACTAACTCTGTCCTCTAGCACCCTAACCAGGAAACTAACTCTGTCCTCTTCAACCCAAACCAGGAAACTAACTCTGTCCTCTTCCACCCTAACCAGGAAACTAACTCTGTCCTCTTCCACCCTAACCAGGAAACTAACTCTGTCCTCTTCCACCCTAACCAGGAAACTAACTCTGTCCTCTACCATCCTAACCTGGAAAAGACCCGTGGGTACCGCTTAAACAAATAGTCCATTAACCCTCCACCATAGAATATAAACATGTAAAGAAAAGACCAAGGACAGAATAAAGAACGTTAGTTAGGACAGAGTCCTCCACACCAAACACTCAAACTCCCAAAAACTCCCAGCATGCACTGCAAGAGAGAGAGAGAGGAGAAAGGATGGGATATGAAATAGAGAGAGAGAGGATGGAAGAGGAGAAAGGGAGAAAGAGAGAGAGAGAGAGAGAGGATGGAAGGAGAGCGAGAGAGAGAGAGAGAGAGAGAGAGAGAGAGAGGATGGAAGAGGAGAAAGGGAGAAAGAGAGAGAGAGAGAGAGGATGGAAGAGGAAAGAGAGAGAGAGAGAGAGAGAGAGAGAGAGAGAGAGAGAGAGAGAGAGAGAGGATGGAAGAGGAAAGAGGGAGAGGGAGAGAGAGAGAGAGAGAGAGAGAGAGAGAGAGAGAGAGAGAGAGAGAGAGAGAGGATGGAAGAGGAAAGAGAGAGAGAGAGAGAGGATGGAAGAGGAAAGATGGAGAGAGAGAGCGAGAGGATGGAAGAGGAAAGAGGGAGAGAGAGGATGGGAGAGGAAAGAGGGAGAGAGAGAGCTGGGATGGAAAATAAAGAGAGGGCGGGTCTGTACGAGAGACAGAGATATATAGAGAGAGTTTGTGAGAGGGGTAGAGAATTAGGCCATTCATCCGCTCGTCTAGAGAAGGATGCAGTCTGAATGTTGTCTGACTGAAAAAACACTATTGACGTTGTCACAGAATACACTATTGAACCAGACTGCAGTTATACAACAGACACACACACACTCACACACATAGGCATGCACACACAGGCACTCACACACATAGGCAGGCACACACAGGCACTCACACACATAGGCATGCACACACAGGCACTCACACACATAGGCATTCACACACAGGCACTCACACACATAGGCAGGCACACACAGGCACTCACACACACCCAGTTACCCCCATCACACACACTCATTATGCCAAAGGATACACACATAAGCAGCGAAGACAGAACTCCAATTTTATGCGTGTGTGTGTGTGTGTGTGTGTGTGTGTGTGTGTGTGTGTGTGTGTGTTTCCATCTACACCCTGTTAGGTAATTAGTCTCAGGGGGAAGCCTGCTGCTCTCTACTGCAGCATTAAGACCCTAATAAGACTCTAAACACACACACACACACACACACACACACACACA
>NC_143040.1:6885000-6887500 GCF_057628025.1 Oncorhynchus mykiss | reverse complement strand
GGAATTGTTGCATGTTGCGTTTAAATTTTGATTGAGTGTAATGTGTTTTTTATAGTTTGGATTTAGGAGAACCACCGCCCAAGGATTTCAACAGCAGAAAAAAATCACAAAGAATACCTCAAGAGAATACCTCAATACCTCAAGAGAATACCTCAATACCTCAAGAGAATACCTCAATACCTCAAGAGAATACCTCAATACCTCAAGAGATTACCTCAAGAGAATACCTCAATACCTCAAGAGAATACCTCAATGCCTCAAGAGAATACCTCAATACCTCAAGAGAATACCTCAATACCTCAAGAGATTACCTCAAGAGAATACCTCAATACCTCAAGAGATTACCTCAAGAGAATACCTCAATACCTCAAGAGATTACCTCAAGAGAATACCTCAATACCTCAAGAGAATACCTCAATACCTCAAGAGAATACCTCAATACCTCAAGAGAATACCTCAAGAGAATACCTCAATACCTCAAGAGAATACCTCAATACCTCAAGAGAATACCTCAATACCTCAAGAGAATACCTCAATACCTCAAGAGAATACCTCAATACCTCAAGAGAATACCTCAAGAGAATACCTCAATACCTCAAGAGATTACCTCAAGAGAATACCTCAATACCTCAAGAGATTACCTCAAGAGAATACCTCAATACCTCAAGAGAATACCTCAATACCTCAAGAGAATACCTCAATACCTCAAGAGAATACCTCAATACCTCAAGAGAATACCTCAATACCTCAAGAGAATACCTCAATACCTCAAGAGAATACCTCAATACCTCAAGAGATTACCTCAAGAGAATACCTCAATACCTCAAGAGAATACCTCAATGCCTCAAGAGAATACCTCAATACCTCAAGAGAATACCTCAATACCTCAAGAGATTACCTCAAGAGAATACCTCAATACCTCAAGAGATTACCTCAAGAGAATACCTCAATACCTCAAGAGATTACCTCAAGAGAATACCTCAATACCTCAAGAGAATACCTCAATACCTCAAGAGAATACCTCAAGAGAATACCTCAATACCTCAAGAGAATACCTCAATACCTCAAGAGAATACCTCAATACCTCAAGAGAATACCTCAATACCTCAAGAGATTACCTCAAGAGAATACCTCAATACCTCAAGAGATTACCTCAAGAGAATACCTCAATACCTCAAGAGATTACCTCAAGAGAATACCTCAATACCTCAAGAGATTACCTCAAGAGAATACCTCAATACCTCAAGAGAATACCTCAATACCTCAAGAGAATACCTCAAGAGAATACCTCAATACCTCAAGAGATTACCTCAAGAGAATACCTCAATACCTCAAGAGATTACCTCAAGAGAATACCTCAATACCTCAAGAGAATACCTCAATACCTCAAGAGAATACCTCAATACCTCAAGAGATTACCTCAAGAGAATATCTCAATACCTCAAGAGAATACCTCAATACCTCAAGAGATTACCTCAAGAGAATACCTCAATATCTCAATACCTCAAGAGAATACCTCAAGAGAATATCTCAAGAGAATATCTCAAGAGAATATCCCAAGAGAATAACTCAATACCTCAAGCAAATGTGACATTTGGAGAACGTGGATGAACGTCTAATTCTGCACTAAGACTGTGAGGGCATGTTGCTATGACAGTAAACACAGACTGCATTCGGGCTTCAGTTGAAATTGTGCACCAAGGTATCCTCAAGCACACTCTCATACAGACAGACACACACTCATAAACACAACCACACACACAACCCCGACTTACACTCGACCAGACATACAACCTTGACTTACACTCAACCAGACATACAACCCCGACTTACACTCGACCAGACATACAACCCTGACTTACACTCAACCAGACATACAACCCTGACTTACACTCAACCAGACATACAACCCTGACTTACACTCGACCAGACCATACAACCCTGACTTACACTTAACCAGACATACAACCCTGACTTACACTCAACCAGACATACAACCCTGACTTACACTCGACCAGACCATACAACCCTGACTTACACTCAACCAGACATACAACCCTTACACTCAACCAGACATACAACCCTGACTTACACTCAACCAGACATACAACCCTGACTTACACTCAACCAGACATACAACCCTGACTTACACTCGACCAGACCATACAACCCTGACTTACACTTAACCAGACATACAACCCTGACTTACACTCAACCAGACATACAACCCTGACTTACACTCAACCAGACATACAACCCTGACTTACACTCAACCAGACATACAACCCTAACCACCACGGGCAATACACTTTTGAGGGACATATCTGTCTGAACTTACTTGCCCCTCCCCCTTTCTTTAAGAGAGAACCTTTCAAATCAAATCAAATCAAATGTATTTATATAGCCCTTTGTACATCAGCTGATATCTCAAAGTGCTGTACAGAAACCCAGCCTAAAACCCCAAACAGCAAGCAATGCAGGTGTAGAAGCACGGTGGCTA
>NC_143040.1:6862500-6880000 GCF_057628025.1 Oncorhynchus mykiss | reverse complement strand
GAGAGAGAGAGGAGGTTAAAGTGTCCTTCCCCTCTGTTTTAAAAGGTTTGAACCCCTTTGAAAAGAGAGAGCGAGAGAGGGAGAGAGGAAGAGAGAGAGAGAGAGAGGGGTAGATGGATAGATAGAGAGAACATTTCGGGCCCATGCTAAAAGGTGGGCTTCTATTCTAAGAAATCTATAACTTCATTGGTCTCTTCTCTATCAATTATTTACATGCATTTTCCCTGATGTCCTTTCCACATGACGGAACCTGGACCGTGTACTAAACAGCACACTAACTCCTACACCCTATCTCATACATAGGGCACTACTTGAGGTCCATCGTAGATCAGTTGGTAGAGGATGGAGCTCGTAACTCCAGAACAATGTGATTGATATCCCGGAACCACCCACACAGACAGTGAATGTACAAAAAGACATGTAAGTCGTAATGGATAAACAGAGTCTGCTAAATGGCACACGCAGTATTATAACAGACTGAATCCAGAGGGGCACATTATTCCCATATAGTAGAGAATCCAGAATGGCACACTATTCCCATATAGTAGAGAATCCAGAACGGCACACTATTCCCATATAGTAGAACATCCAGAACGGCACACTATTCCCATATAGTAGGAAATCCAGAACGGCACACTATTCCCATATAGTAGGAAATCCAGAACGGCACACTATTCCCATATAGTAGAGAATCCAGAATGGCACACTATTCCCATATAGTAGAGAATCCAGAACGGCACACTATTCCCATATAGTAGAGAATCCAGAACGGCACACTATTCCCATATAGTAGAGAATCCAGAATGGCACACTATTCCCATATAGTAGGAAATCCAGAATGGCACACTATTCCCATATAGTAGAGAATCCAGAACGGCACACTATTCCCATATAGTAGGAAATCCAGAATGGCACACTATTCCTATATAGTAGAGAATCCAGAACGGCACACTATTCCCATATAGTAGAACATCCAGAACGGCACACTATTCCCATATAGTAGAGAATCCAGAACGGCACACTATTCCCATATAGTAGAGAATCCAGAACGGCACACTATTCCCATATAGTAGAGAATCCAGAATGGCACACTATTCCCATATAGTAGGAAATCCAGAATGGCACACTATTCCCATATAGTAGAACATCCAGAACGGCACACTATTCCCATATAGTAGAGAATCCAGAACGGCACACTATTCCCATATAGTAGAGAATCCAGAACGGCACACTATTCCCATATAGTAGAGAATCCAGAACGGCACACTATTCCCATATAGTAGAGAATCCAGAACGGCACACTATTCCCATATAGTAGAGAATCCAGAACGGCACACTATTCCCATATAGTAGAGAATCCAGAACGGCACACTATTCCCATATAGTAGAGAATCCAGAACGGCACACTATTCCCATATAGTAGAGAATCCAGAACGGCACACTATTCCCATATAGTAGAGAATCCAGAACGGCACACTATTCCCATATAGTAGAGAATCCAGAACGGCACACTATTCCCATATAGTAGAGAATCCAGAACGGCACACTATTCCCATATAGTAGAGAATCCAGAACGGCACACTATTCCCATATAGTAGAACATCCAGAACGGCACACTATTCCCATATAGTAGAAACTAATTAAATCCAGAATGGCACACTATAGGATATTGTACAAAGTAGTTTTACAATATAGATGATGATGTTTGTCATCAGTAGTCTATACTAGTATGAGATACAGACCTGTCATCAGTAGTCTATACTAGGATGAGATACAGACCTGTCATCAGTAGTCTATACTAGGATGAGACACAGACCTGTCATCAGTAGTCTATACTAGGATGAGATACAGACCTGTCATCAGTAGTCTATACTAGGATGAGATACAGACCTGTCATCAGTAGTCTATACTAGGATGAGATACAGACCTGTCATCAGTAGTCTATACTAGGATGAGACACAGACCTGTCATCAGTAGTCTATACTAGGATGAGATACAGACCTGTCATCAGTAGTCTATACTAGGATGAGATACAGACCTGTCATCAGTAGTCTATACTAGGATGAGATACAGACCTGTCATCAGTAGTCTATACTAGGATGAGACACAGACCTGTCATCAGTAGTCTATACTAGGATGAGATACAGACCTGTCATCAGTAGTCTATACTAGGATGAGATACAGACCTGTCATCAGTAGTCTATACTAGGATGAGATACAGACCTGTCATCAGTAGTCTATACTAGGATGAGATACAGACCTGTCATCAGTAGTCTATACTAGGATGAGAAACAGACCTGTCATCAGTAGTCTATACTAGGATGAGACACAGACCTGTCATCAGTAGTCTATACTAGGATGAGACACAGACATGTCATCAGTAGTCTATACTAGGATGAGATACAGACCTGTCATCAGTAGTCTATACTAGGATGAGACACAGACCTGTCATCAGTAGTCTATACTAGGATGAGACACAGACCTGTCATCAGTAGTCTATACTAGGATGAGACACAGACCTGTCATCAGTAGTCTATACTAGGATGAGATACAGACCTGTCATCAGTAGTCTATACTAGGATGAGATACAGACCTGTCATCAGTAGTCTATACTAGGATGAGATACAGACCTGTCATCAGTAGTCTATACTAGGATGAGATACAGACCTGTCATCAGTAGTCTATACTAGGATGAGATACAGACCTGTCATCAGTAGTCTATACTAGGATGAGACACAGACCTGTCATCAGTAGTCTATACTAGGATGAGATACAGACCTGTCATCAGTAGTCTATACTAGGATGACATTCAGACCTGTCATCAGTAGTCTATACTAGGATGAGATACAGACACAGACCTGTCATCAGTAGTCTATACTAGGATGAGATACAGACCTGTCATCAGTAGTCTATACTAGGATGAGATACAGACCTGTCATCAGTAGTCTATACTAGGATGAGATACAGACCTGTCATCAGTAGTCTATACTAGGATGAGATACAGACACAGACCTGTCATCAGTAGTCTATACTAGGATGAGATACAGACCTGTCATCAGTAGTCTGTACTAGGATGAGACACACCCCTGTCATCAGTAGTCTATACTAGGATGAGATACAGACCTGTCATCAGTAGTCTATACTAGGATGAGACACAGACCTGTCATCAGTAGTCTATACTAGGATGATATACAGTCACAGACCTGTCATCAGTAGTCTATACTAGGATGAGATACAGACCTGTCATCAGTAGTCTATACTAGGATGAGATACAGACCTGTCATCAGTAGTCTATACTAGGATGACATTCAGACCTGTCATCAGTAGTCTATACTAGGATGAGATACAGACACAGACCTGTCATCAGTAGTCTATACTAGGATGAGATACAGACCTGTCATCAGTAGTCTATACTAGGATGAGATACAGACCTGTCATCAGTAGTCTATACTAGGATGAGATACAGACCTGTCATCAGTAGTCTATACTAGGATGAGATACAGACACAGACCTGTCATCAGTAGTCTATACTAGGATGAGATACAGACCTGTCATCAGTAGTCTGTACTAGGATGAGACACACCCCTGTCATCAGTAGTCTATACTAGGATGAGACACAGACCTGTCATCAGTAGTCTATACTAGGATGATATACAGACCTGTCATCAGTAGCCTATACTAGGATGAGATACAGACACAGACCTGTCATCAGTAGTCTATACTAGGATTAGATACAGACCTGTCATCAGTAGTCTATACTAGGATGAGACACAGACCTGTCATCAGTAGTCTATACTAGGATGAGATACAGACCTGTCATCAGTAGTCTATACTAGGATGAGATACAGACCTGTCATCAGTAGTCTATACTAGGATGAGATACAGACCTGTCATCAGTAGTCTATACTAGGATGAGACACAGACCTGTCATCAGTAGTCTATATACATATAGTCATAACTACAGCCCTGATGTCATAACTACAGCCCTGATGTCATAACTACAGCCCTGATGTCATAACTACAGCCCTGATGTCATAACTACAGCCCTGATGTCATAACTACAGCCATGATGTCATAACTACAGCCCTGATGTCATGACTACAGCCCTGATGTCATAACTACAGCCCTGATTTCATGCCTACAGCCCTGATGCCATGACTACAGCTCTGATGTCTTGACTACAGCTCTTTTGTCATGCCTACTGCCCTGATGTCATAACTACTGTCCTGATGTCATGACTACAGCCCTGATGTCATGACTATTGAACTGATGTCATTATTACAGCCCTGATGTCATGACTACAGCCCTGATGTCATAACTACATCCCAGATGTCATGACTACAGCCCTGATGTCATAACTACATCCCAGATGTCATGACTACAGCCCTGATGTAATAACTACTGCATTGATTTCCTGACTACAGCCCTGATGTCATGACTATAGCCCTGATGTCATGACTACAGCCCTGAAGTCATAACTACAGCCCTGATGTCATGACTACATCCCTGATGTCATGACTACAGCCCTGATGTCATGACTATAGAACTGAAGTCACGATTACAGCCCTGATGTCATGACTACAGCCCTGATGTCATGACTACAGCCCTGATATCATAACTACAGCCCTGATGTCATGACTACAGTCCTGATGTCATGACTACATCCCTGATGTCATGACTACAGCCCTGATGTCATGACTACAGCCCTGATGTCATGACTATAGAACTGAAGTCATGATTACAGCCCTGATGTCATGACTATAGCCCTGATGTCATGACTACAGCCCTGAAGTCATAACTACAGCCCTGATGTCATGACTACAGCCCTGAAGTCATAACTACAGCCCTGATGTCATGACTACAGCCCTGAAGTCATAACTACAGCCCTGATGTCATGACTACATCCCTGATGTCATGACTACATCCCTGATGTCATGACTACAGCCCTGATGTCATGACTACAGCCCTGAAGTCATAACTACAGCCCTGATGTCATGACTACATCCCTGATGTCATGACTACAGCCCTGAAGTCATAACTACAGCCCTGATGTCATGACTACAGCCCTGAAGTCATAACTACAGCCCTGATGTCATGACTACATCCCTGATGTCATGACTACATCCCTGATGTCATGACTACAGCCCTGATGTCATGACTACAGCCCTGATGTCATAACTACAGCCCTGATGTCATGACTACAGCCATGATGTCGTGACTACATCCCTGATGTCATGACTACAGCCCTGATGCCATGACTACAGCTCTGATGTCTAGACTACAGCTCTGAGGTCGTGACTACAGCCCTTATGTCATGACTACAGCCCTGATGCCATGACTCAGCTCTGATGTCATGACTACAGCTCTGATGTAATTTCCATTTAAGTCCCCTTCCCTTGAAGTGTGCCCTATTTCACTTCCTGTCATGGATTAAAAAACTAACAGACTTGTTTTCAGGAATGAGGTGGTGGAAACTCCCTCCAGCCACTTGCACCAATCACAAGCTTTTAAATCCTTTAGTTAGCGGGAACGAGTGCACACTTAGAAGAGAAGAGGAAGGAACAGAACTGGGTTACTGAAACCCCATAGGAGGTTGGTACATTTCATCATCAAAGAGATGACAAATGACATCATTGCATAACTGGGTTTAGGAGTTCTATTAGGATCCCGTTGAAGAGATGCTGCACCTCCTGGAGAAATAAGGACAGGGTTTAGGAGATCTATTAGGATCCTGTTTAAGAGATGCTGCACCTCCTGGAGAAATAAGGACAGGGTTTAGGAGATCTATTAGGATCCTGTTGAAGAGATGCTGCACCTCCTGGAGAAATAAGGACAGGGTTTAGGAGATCTATTAGGATTCCGTTGAAGAGATGCTGCACCTCCTGGAGAAATAAGGACAGGGTTTAGGAGATCTATTAGATCTATTAGGATCCCTTTGTATCTCCTGGAGAAATAAGGACAGGGTTTAGGAGATCTATTAGGATCCCGTTGAAGAGATGCTGCACCTCCTGGAGAAATAAGGACATCACTGGTTCTTTCTTCTGTTCTATAGGTCAGACTGCTTCTAGTGATGTTTAACCTACTGAACTCACACACAGCAAGACGTCAGAGAGAGAGGGATAGAGAGAGAACAGAGAGAGTAGAAAGAGAGAGAGAGAGAAGAGAGAGAGAGAGAAGAGAGAGACAGAGAGAAGAGAGAGAGAACAGAGAGAAGCGAGAGAGAACAGAGAGAAGCGAGAGAGAGAGGGGGAGAGAAAGAGGGATGCAGAGAGAGAACATAGATACAATTGAGAAGTGAGAGAGAGAGGGAAAAGAGGGAGAGAGAGAGAGAGAGAGAGAGAGAGAGAGAGAGAGAGAGAGAGAGGGAGATAGAGAGAGAGAGAGAAAGATATGTTCTAAGGTAGTAGCAGCAGAGATCTTACACAGACACACAGACACGTCTCAGCGTGAGAGACTCATTGGTTGAAGGACACAAGCAGGTTCTGTTTGAGGAGCGTGTGTGTCCCTGCTCCCGTGTGATGTGGTGTGTGTGTGTGTGTGTGTGTGTGTGTGTGTGTCTGTATGTGGCTCTGTGTGTGTGTGTGTGTGTGTGTGTGTGTGCAGCCTCTCTCTCTCTCTCTCTAGACAGGCTGAGGGATACAGACATGCAGGTGTATTTTTCTGCTGTCTCTGCGTTTCTGCCGTTTTAAAATGATCTAGATGATCCTTTCATAGATGTAGTCTCCAGACTCTACACACCAGCCTGTGTGTCTGTATGTGGCTCTGTCTGCGTCGGTGTCAGTGTGTGTGTGTGTGTGTGTGTGTGTGTGTGTGTGGAATATAGGGTGTGTGTGCCTGTCACTATGAGAAAGAGGGGTAAAATGGAGGGATGGAGGGATGAGGGATGAGGGGAGGTTTAAGAGAGGTCAGAGTGAGAGTGTCTCTCCTGTCACTTTAGGGAAGACTATAAAAGCCTGGCTGGGGGATGGAGGGAGGGAAGGAATTATGGGAGGGGAGAAAAGGGAGAGGGGAGAGGGAGGGGGAGAGAGAGGGGATTGGAGAGGGAGAGGAGGGAATTAGGGGAGGGAGGGAAGGAGTGGGAGAGGTGAAAGAGGAGAGGGGGGAGGGAGGGAGGGAGGGAGGGAGGGAGGGAGGGAGGGAGGGAGGGAGGGAGGGAGGGAGGGAGGGAGGGAGGGAGGGAGGGAGGGAGGGAGGGGAGGGGAGGGGGGAGATGTGGGGGCAGATAGGGAGAAGGTTGGATGGAGGGATGGAGTAAAGTGTAGTGGATCAGGACTGACATTTGTTAAAACACACACCATCTCTCTCTCTCTCTCTCTGTCTCTCTCTCTCTCTCTAAAACCCACATGCTGTTACGTTCATAGTGCCGAGAGAAGAACGGCCGGCGGCATGAGTTGTCCTATCTAATAACACCCCAAAACGGACAGAACGAGAGAGCGGAGGACAGCAGTGAGGAAAACAGGAGTGGAAAAGAGCCAAATGCTGAATAGGTATTTAATACACACACACACACACACACACACACACACACACACACACACACACACACACACACACACACACACACACACACACACACACTAACACACACACACTAACACACACACACTAACACACACACACACACACACACACACACACACACACACTAACACACACACACACACACACACAAATAAACACACACTAATACACACACTAACACACACACACACGCACAAACACACACACACATACACACACACACACACACACACACACACACACATACACACACACACACACTAAAACACACACACACTAAAACACACACACACACACACACACTAACACACACACACACACACTAACACACACACACACACACACTAACACACACACACACACTAACACACACACACACACACACACACACACACACACACACACACACTAACACACACACACACACACACACACACACACACTAAAACACAAACACACTAAAACACACACACACACCAAAACACACACACACACACACACTCACACACACACACTAAAACACACACACACTCCCACACACACACACACAGCTAGAGGATAACTGGGTGTTTGTGATCCTAACTGCCAGTGTTTATTTACTGTAGACCCGGGGGTTGAGAATAATACAATCAGAGCTGATGTCTGTCTACAGTACCCAGTCTAACACAACACACACAGTCTGAAATACTAGGAATAACACAATCAGAGCTGCTGTCTGTCTACAGTACCCAGTCTAACACAACACACACAGTCTGAAATACTATGAATAATACAATCAGAGCTGATGTCTGTCTACAGTACCCAGTCTAACACAACACACACAGTCTGAAATACTAGGAATAACACAATCAGAGCTGCTGTCTGTCTACAGTACCCAGTCTAACACAACACACACAGTCTGAAATACTAGGAAAAACACAATCAGAGCTGCTGTCTGTCTACAGTACCCAGTCTAACACAACACACACAGTCTGAAATACTAGGAATAACACAATCAGAGCTGCTGTCTGTCTACAGTACCCAGTCTAACACAACACACACAGTCTGAAATACTAGGAATAACACAATCAGAGCTGCTGTCTGTCTACAGTACCCAGTCTAGCACAACACACACAGTCTGAAATACTATGACTAACACAATCAGAGCTGCTGTCTGTCTACAGTACCCAGTCTAACACAACACACACAGTCTGAAATACTAGGAATAATTCAAAGAGATTAAGTCTAGTCCCGTAGAGATTATACCAGGTACTGGACTGAGGAGATTAGACCTAGTACTGGACTGAAGAGATTATACCTAGTACTGGACTGAGGAGATTAGACCTAGTACTGGACTGAAGAGATTATACCTAGTACTGGACTGAGGAGATTATACCTAGTACTGGACTGAGGAGATTAGACCTAGTACTGGACTGAAGAGATTAGACCTAGTACTGGACTGAAGAGATCAGGCCTAGTACTGGACTGAGGAGATTATACCTAGTTCTGGACTGAAGGGATTAGACCTAGTACTGGACTGAGGAGATTATACCTAGTTATGGGTTGAAGATATTATAGCCAGTGCTGGACTAAACTAAATATCTAAAGAGAAACTAGCCCTAGTAGCCTATGTATTCTCACAGATGGCAGGAGAATTTCATGGGCCAGAACCAGAACGTGCTGACTACAACCCCAACAGAACCCCTTTAGCTTCCAATGGGCTGAAAAGGCCTGGCTATTACAGATAGTTTCTAAACCCATCAGTACAGTGTCATGGTAACGGACAGAAAAGGTCTTGGCTAGTTATCTCAGACTGGTTTAGAAGCTCTCTGTACAGTATCATGGTAACTAACAGAACAGGTCTTGGCTCGTTATCACAGACTGGTTTAGAAGCTCTCTGTACAGTGTCATGGTAGCGAACAGAACAGGTCTTGGCTCGTTATCACAGACTGGTTTAGAAGCTCTCTGTACAGTATCATGATAACGAACAGAACAGGTCTTGGCTCGTTATCACAGACTGGTTTAGAAGCTCTCTGTACAGTATCATGGTAACGAACAGAACAGGTCTTGGCTCGTTATCACAGACTGGTTTAGAAGCTCTCTGTACAATATCATGGTAACGAACAGAACAGGTCTTGGCTCGTTATCTCAGACTGGTTTAGAAGCTCTCTGTACAGTGTCATGGTAACGAACAGAACAGGTCCTGGCTCGTTATCACAGACTGGTTTAGAAGCTCTCTGTACAGTGTCATGGTAACGAACAGAACAGGTCTTGGCTCGTTACCTCAGACTGGTTTAGAAGCTCTCTGTACAGTGTCATGGTAACGAACAGAACAGGTCTTGGCTCATTATCTCAGACTGGTTTAGAAGCTCTCTGTACAATATCATGGTAACGAACAGAACAGGTCTTGGCTCGTTACCTCAGACTGGTTTAGAAGCTCTCTGTACAGTGTCATGGTAACGAACAGAACAGGTCTTGGCTCATTATCTCAGACTGGTTTAGAAGCTCTCTGTACAATATCATGGTAACGAACAGAACAGGTCTTGGCTCGTTATCACAGACTGGTTTAGAAGCTCTCTGTACAGTGTCCTGGTAATAAAATATTTAGAATGGGTCAGTAACGACGTATTAATATGTGCATAAATGAACAGCTGAATGTCCATCAGAGAGCAGGGGAAGATGAAGTGTGTGTTTCCTGTCAGAAGAAGTTGAAGGGGAATTCCCAATACAGGTCTAGACACACGTACGAACTAACTCATGTACGCACTCAAACCTCCTCTCCCTCACTACTGAACCTCCTCTCCCTCACTCTGGAACCTCCTCTCCCTCAATACAGAACCTCCTCTCCCTCACTCTGGAACCTCCTCTCCCTCAATACAGATCCTCCTCTCCCTCACTCTGGAACCTCCTCTCCCTCAAAACAGATCCTCCTCTCCCTCAATCTGGAACCTCCGTTCCCTCACTCTGGAACCTCCTCTCCCTCACTCTGGAACCTCCTCTCCCTCACTCTGTAACCTCCTCTCCCTCACTCTGGAATCTCCTCTCCCTCAATACAGAACCTCCTCTCCCTCACTCTGGAACTTCCTCTCCCTCACTCTAGAACCTCCTCTCCCTCAATACAGATCCTCCTCTCCCTCACTCTGGAACCTCCTCTCCCTCACTCTGGAACCTCCTCTCCCTCACTCTGGAACCTCTGCTCGCTCACTCTGGAACCCCCTCTCCCTCACTCTGGAACCTCCTCTCCCTCAATACAGAACCTCCTCTCCCTCACTCTGGAACCTCCTCTCCCTCACTCTGGAATCTCCTCTCCCTCAATACAGAACCTCCTCTCCCTCACTCTGGAACCTCCGCTCCCTCACTCTGGAACCTCCTCTCCCTCACTACAGAACCTCCTCTCCCTCACTACAGAACCTCCTCTCCCTCACTACAGAACCTCCTCTCCCTCACTCTGGAACCTCCGCTCCCTCACTCTGGAACCTCCTCTCCCTCACTACTGAACCTCCTCTCCCTCACTCTGGAACCTCCTCTCCCTCAATACAGAACCTCCTCTCCCTCACTCTGGAACCTCCTCTCCCTCACTCTGTAACCTCCTCTCCCTCACTCTGGAATCTCCTCTCCCTCAATACAGAACCACCTCTCCCTCACTCTGGAACTTCCTCTCCCTCACTCTAGAACCTCCTCTCCCTCAATACAGATCCTCCTCTCCCTCACTCTGGAACCTCCTCTCCCTCACTCTGGAACCTCCTCTCCCTCACTCTGGAACCTCCGCTCGCTCACTCTGGAACCCCCTCTCCCTCACTCTGGAACCTCCTCTCCCTCAATACAGAACCTCCTCTCCCTCACTCTGGAACCTCCTCTCCCTCACTCTGGAATCTCCTCTCCCTCAATACAGAACCTCCTCTCCCTCACTCTGGAACCTCCGCTCCCTCACTCTGGAACCTCCTCTCCCTCACAGAACCTCCTCTCCCTCACTACAGAACCACCTCTCCCTCACTCTGGAACCTCCGCTCCCTCACTCTGGAACCTCTTCTCCCTCACTACTGAACCTCCTCTCCCTCACTCTGGAACCTCCTCTCCCTCACTCTGGAACCTCCTCTCCCTCACTACAGAACCTCCTCTCCCTCAATACGGGAACCTCCTCTCCCTCACTCTGGAACCTCCTCTCCCTCACTACAGAACCTCCTCTCCCTCACTCTAGAACCTCCTCTCCCTCACTACAGAACTCCTCTCCCTCAATACAGAACCTCCTCTCCCTCACTCTGGAACCTCCTCTCCCTCACTACAGAACCTCCTCTCAGCCACGGAACCTGTACTTTATTTATCAGCAAAGAGTGAGGTGAATGGAATATTAAGATAAGGGAAATTATTGTCTGGAGGACTCCATCTCTACTCAATGGTTTCCCTTTTTAAATGTTTGGGAATAGATATTAACTGAACTCAAATATGTATTCAAGATGTGAAGTGTTGGTCCCGTGTTTCGTGAGCTGAAATAAAAGATCCCAGAAATGTTCCATATTTCTTCAAAAATGTAATGCGCAAATTTGTTTACATCCCTGTTAATGAGCATTTCTCCTTTGCCAAGATAAGTGTGTGGCAAATCAAGAAGCTTATTAAACAGCTTCATCGTTACACAGGTGCACCTTGTGCTGGGGACAGTACAAGGCCATGCTAAAATGTGCAGTTTGATCACGCAGCACATTGCCCCATATATCTCAACTTTTCAGGGAGCGTGCCATTGGTGTGCTGACTACAGGAATATTCACCAGAGCTGTTGCCAGAGGATTGAATGTCCATTTTTCTACCATTAGCCACCTGCAATGTCGTTTTAGAGAATTTGGCAGCACAACCACGCCAGCCCAGGACCTCCACATCCGGCTTCTTCACCTGAGGGATCGTCTGAGACAATCCAACCCGGACAGCTGAGGAAACTGTGGGTTTACACAACCAAATCATTTCTGCACAAACTGTCAGACACCGTCAAAGAGAAGCTCATTTGGGTGCTCGGCGTCCTCACCAGGGTCTTGACCTGAATGCAGTTCGGAATCGTAAACTGACTTCAGTGGGCACCGGCAAGCTGCAGATGTGTGCTCTTCACGGATCAATCCCAGACGTTTCAGTCAGCGCTAGACCTAAAGACACACACACCAACCGTACAACCCTGCTTAATATGCTGATAAGACTTGTGTTATTTCGTGTTGTAATGTGTTTCTGACAAGAGCCGTCAAAGCTTCGACACACACACACACACACACACACACACACACACACACACACACACACACACACACTTCCTTCAAAGATTTGTCGGTGCGTGAAGGCAATAGCTTGTTTCCTGTCTGGTAAAGGCGACAGGCAGGGTGTGTGTGCGTTGTTCGTGCGTGCCCTTGCGTGTGCATGTGTGTGTGTGAATGATGTATGTGTGTGTGTGTGTGTGTGTGTGTCACCCTCAGAGTGTTCTGACAGTGAAAAAGAGAGAAAGGAGAAGAAAGGAAGAATAAGGACTAACTGACAGAACCAGCTGAACAAGAGGCTGCACACACACACACACACACACACACACACACACAAACACACACACACACACACAAACACACACACAAACACATCATACACTTAGGGTATACTCCATCAGGTGTCAGCTGTCAGAGGAACATCTCAGCTGTCAGTTGGTTGTGTGTGTGTTCTCTAATAGATGACATGGTACAATCTCCTGGAAGATAAAAATGCACACATATAAACACACACACACACACACACACACACACACACACACACACACACACATATATAAACACACACACACACATATATAAACACACACACACACACACACAAACACACACATATATATAAACACACACACACACATATATAAACACACACAC
Source organism: Oncorhynchus mykiss (assembly GCF_057628025.1). Taxonomy (NCBI): domain Eukaryota; kingdom Metazoa; phylum Chordata; class Actinopteri; order Salmoniformes; family Salmonidae; genus Oncorhynchus; species Oncorhynchus mykiss. The sequence goes on along the minus strand of NC_143040.1, from coordinate 6,866,615 downwards.
ACACACACACACACATATATAAAAACACACACATATAAACACACACACACACACAAACACACACACTCATAATTGTCTCACGCACATTGAAATTAACTCTACACACCCACACACAACTTGCTGCTAATTTGTTCATCGTATATCCTGATGCTGAGTCACCTTACCCCTATACATATCTACCTCTATCACTCCAGTATCCCTGTCCCATTACTCCTATACATATCTACCTCTATCACTCCAGTATCCCTGTCCCATTACCCTTATACATATCTACCTCCATCACTCCAGTATCCCTGTCTCCTTCCCCCTATACATATCTACCTCCATCACTCCAGTATCCCTGTCTCCTTACCCCTATACATATCTACCTCCATCACTCCAGTGTCCCTGTCTCCTTCCCCCTATACATATCTACCTCCATCACTCCAGTATCCCTGTCACATTGTTAATATGGTGGTGGAACTGACCGTGTATATAGTATGGTATTAACTGAGCTTGTATATATTATGGTATTAACTGACCCTGTATATAGTATGGTATTAACTGACCCTGTATATTTTATGGTATTAACTGACCCTGTATATAGTATGGTATTAACTGACCCTGTATATAGTATGGTATTAACTGACCCTGTATATATTATGGTATTAACTGACCCTGTATATAGTATGTTATTAACTAACCCTGTATATAGTATGGTATTAACTGACCCTGTATATTTTATGGTATTAACTAACCCTGTATATAGTATGGTATTAACTGACCCTGTATATAGTATGGTATTAACTGACCCTGTATATAGTATGGTATTAACTGACCCTGTATATAGTATGGTATTAACTGACCCTGTATATATTATGGTATATATTATGGTATTAACTGACCCTGTATATAGTATGGTATTAACTGACCCTGTATATAGTATGGTATTAACTGACCCTGTATATAGTATGGTATTAACTGACCCTGTATAATGTATGGTATTAACTGACCCTGTATATAGTATGGTATTAACTGACCCTGTATATAGTATGGTATTAATTGACCCTGTATATAGTATGGTATTAACTGACCCTGTATATAGTATGGTATTAACTGACCCTGTATATAGTATGGTATTAACTGACCCTGTATATAGTATGGTATTAACTGACCCTGTATATAGTATGGTATTAACTGACCCTGTATATATTATGGTATTAACTGACCCTGTATATAGTATGGTATTAACTGACCCTGTATATAGTATGGTATTAACTGACCCTGTATATAGTATGGTATTAACTGGCCCTGTATATAGTATGGTATTAACTGACCCTGTATATATTATGGTATTAACTGACCCTGTATAGAGTATGGTATTAACTGACCCTGTATATAGTATGGTATAAACTGACCCTGTATATAGTATGGTATTAACTGACCCTGTATATAGTATGGTATTAACTGACCCTGTATATAGTATGGTATTAACTGACCCTGTATATAGTATGGTATTAACTGACCCTGTATATAGTATGGTATTAACTGACCCTGTATATATTATGGTATTAACTGACCCTGTATATAGTATGGTATTAACTGACCCTTTACCCTGTATATAGTATGGTATTAACTGACCCTGTATATAGTATGGTATTAACTGACCCTGTATATTTTATGGTATTAACTGACCCTGTATATAGTATGGTATTAACTGACCCTGTATATAGTATGGTATTAACTGACCCTGTACCCTGTATATAGTATGGTATTAACTGACCCTGTATATATTATGGTATTAACTGACCCTGTATGTGGTATGGTATTAACTGACCCTGTATATAGTATGTTATTAACTAACCCTGTATATAGTATGGTATTAACTGACCCTGTATATAGTATGTTATTAACTAACCCTGTATATAGTATGGTATTAACTAACCCTGTATATAGTATGGTATTAACTGACCCTGTATATAGTATGGTATTAACTGACCCTGTATATAGTATGGTATTAACTGACCCTGTATATAGTATGGTATTGAACTGTTCTTGTGCACGTGACATTAATTAAAACTTGAAACACACACACACACACACTCTTTCCCTCCAACAGATACAATCACTTCTATCTGTAACAGACCCCAGACTTATCTTGGTCTGTAATGCGTAATTAACCAACCCTGCTTAGTAAAGTCATTTAGCATGGTGGGACCATCGACAATAGCATAGGACTATCAGCTACAACAAGGACATTTTGGATTAGTAAATAAATCTGATGATCATCATTGGATAATTGTATCCGTGTGTGTGTGTGTGTGTGTGTGTGTGTGTGTGTGTGTGTGTGTGTGTGTGTGTGTGTGTGTGTGTGTGTGTGTGTGTGTGTGTGTGTGTGTGTGTGTGTGTGTGTGTGTGTGCGTGCGTGCGTGCGTGCGTGCGTGCGTGCGTGCGTGCGTGCGTGCGTGTGTGTGTGTGTGTGTGTGTGTGTGTGTGTGTGAGAAGATTTATGGTTCTGTGTGTCGGAACAGACGCAGTTATCTGCCGCAGTTTGTTTCAGCAGGGCTGTTTCACACGAGATAATGTATCGCGACGATGTATAGCCTCACGATAACATCTCATTATTACCGTTCCAGCACTCACTCTTCCTGTTGTACAGACATCTATTCCTTATCCAGCAAGGTGTATTTGGTCGTCGGACCAATTTAAATATCATTAACTTTGAAATAGTAGTTGAAAAAAACATTGTGGGATTTCATCATTTAATAGTGTTTTTTTTTTCTTTCTCCCCAACAATAAAATCACAGAATGGATTTGTAAAAAACGAAGTCTAATATACTTCCGGCTACATGACAAGTAATTTCACATTAGGAGAGATGAACACTTCGATGGAAAAAAAACGAACACACAAGAATTCACTAAATCTATGCGTCTAACCATTTAAGGGAATGGTCAGAAACGTTATAGGAACAAGTTCCGGTCCCAGGAGCCAGAGGTTGAGAAACGGTCTGTGTGGGTCGAACGGCTCGATTGATCTCTATTGATTTCATACCAAGACGTTTTTCCCGCCAACTTTACCATACCGCCAAAAATGTGTTCCTCATTTTCTTTATACGTGAAAAGTTTTGCGATATCAAATCCACAACTTTTTATTTATGCCTAATGACCTAATAATAATTCCGGTAAAGTTCTGCCCAAGTTCTGCCCAAGGCATTAGTGTGAAACGCAGCCGTAATGGTGAGGCGGCATTGCCGTGCACTACACTCTAAACCATCCACCTGGCAGTTCTACACTGTACAAGGCCCGTCACGTTGCCCGTCTATTCATCTAGCCCGCCGCTAAGGAGCGGGGTCAGGTAGCCTAGTGGTTAGAGCCCTGGGCCAGTAACCGATAGGTTGCATAGACCGAGGTAAAAATATTTATTTTCTGTCCCTGAACAAGGCAGTTCACCCACTGTTCCCTGGTAGGCCGTCATTGTAGATAATAATTTGTTTTTAACTGACTTGCCAAGTTAGATAAAGGTTACAATAAATAAGCATTGCACCGTTTGTTAAAACAACAAACGGATGGCTCCGTACAGAATGACTCTGTGGAATAAAAATCACTGAATGACAGGACGTAGTGGAATGAAGTAGGCTTAACGTAAAATGAAGGCCTGTATCCTCCAATCCAATCCACTTGTAATAACCCTGAAGCAGTAGCCAGTAACCCCGCCGTGTAGTCAACTATAATTTCAGCACCGTTTTGATTGGGACAGCGCCTTCACGCTGCTTTGAAACAAGCGTGGGGGACTTGTCTTGATAAATAAATACATGTTTCCGTTCAAAATCTCCGTTCGGATATTAGTTCGGCTACAATTAGGCTGTGGAAATGTTAGTTGACATGACTTCTGCCTAAAATCATTTTGCCTAGTTGGATCATTTAATAGAACATTTTACCGGCATGTTATATAATTTAACAAGATTATTATTTTGTTCTAAACTCGCAGTTGCTTAGTAACCTAGGAACTACTCCCGACCAAAAGACTGTGACTGGTCTGATAATCAATCCATGTTATTGTGTTTCTCCGTCTGTATTGGCTCTGTGGTTCATTGTTTCCTGGCTGGGCAAATATCTGGAGCTGGTATAGGTCATCT
>NC_143040.1:6850000-6857500 GCF_057628025.1 Oncorhynchus mykiss | reverse complement strand
AAGGGCACAGACTTTGTTTCCACAACTTCACATCTCCTTTTAAGGGGTTAACTAGAGGGCTGTCTACCACTCTATTTCCTATGTGAACCCTGGTCAATAGTAGTGCACTAAATAGGGAATAGGGTGCCAACCCTGGTCTAAAGTAGTGCACTAAATAGGGAATAGGGTGCCAACCCTGGTCTAAAGTAGTGCACTAAATAGGGAATAGGGTGACAACCCTGGTCGAAAGTAGTGCACTAAATAGGGAATAGGGTGCCAACCTGGTCTAAAGTAGTGCACTAAATAGGGAATAGGGTGCCAACCCTGGTCTAAAGTAGTGCACTAAATAGGGAATATGGTGATAACCCTGGTCGAAAATAGTGCACTAAATAGGGAATAGGGTGCCAACCCTGGTCTAAAGTAATGCACTAAATAGGGAATAGGGTGCCAACCCTGGTCGAAAGTAGTGCACTAAATAGGGAATAGGGTGCCAACCCTGGTCTAAAGTAGTGCACTAAATAGGGAATAGGGTGACAACCCTTGTCAAAAGTAGTGCACTAAATAGGGAATAGGGTGCCAACCCTGGTCTAAAGTAGTGCACTAAATAGGGAATAGGGTGTCAACCCTGGTCTAAAGTAGTGCACTAAATAGGGAATAGGGTGACAACCCTGGTCTAAAGTAGTGCACTAAATAGGGAATAGGGTGCCAACCCTGGTCTAAAGTAGTGCACTAAATAGGGAATAGGGTGTCAACCCTGGTCTAAAGTAGTGCACTAAATAGGGAATAGGGTGACAACCCTGGTCTAAAGTAGTGCACTAAATAGGGAATAGGGTGTCAACCCTGGTCTAAAGTAGTGCACTAAATAGGGAATAGGGTGCCAACCCTGGTCTAAAGTAGTGCACTAAATAGGGAATAGGGTGCCAACCCTGGTCTAAAGTAGTGCACTAAATAGGGAATAGGGTGACAACCCTGGTCTAAAGTAGTGAACTAAATAGGGAATAGGGTGCCAACCCTGGTCTAAAGTAGTGCACTAAATAGGGAATAGGGTGCCAACCCTGGTCTAAAGTAGTGCACTAAATAGGGAATAGGGTGCCAACCCTGGTCTAAAGTAGTGCACCACGTAGGGAATAGGGTGCCGTTTGGGATGCAGAGAGCTAGGGGAATAGAGATGAACTACTTCTAAGGGAACTGTATGCCTCAGAACTCTGTGAAGGACTTTGTACTATGAAGTGCACTCAGAAGTGGAGGAGGTAGGAGGTGAACTCCATTATGAGGACACTAAGTCTGCCTTGAATATCTCCTGGAGACTCAACTGTAGACGGGAACCAGAAGAGAGAGAGGAGAGAGGAGAGAGAAAGAGAGGAGAGAGGAGAGAGGGAGAGGAGAGAGGAAGGAGAGCAAGAGAGAGAGGAGAGAGCAAGAGGAGAGAGAGAGAGAGAGAGAGGAGAGAGAGAGAGAGAGAGAGAGAGAGGAGAGAGAGAGAGAGAGAGAGAGAGAGAGAGAGAGATGTTGTCATTCAGAAGACACTGTTTGAGTCGCAAATAACATCCTATCTCTAGCAGATAAACCTCCATCATTACAACTGAAACCTTCTAGTAGATAAACCTCCATCACTACAACTGAAACCTTCTAGTAGATAAACCTCCATCACTACAACTGAAACCTTCTAGTAGATAAACCTCCATCACTACAACTGAAACCTTCTAGTAGATAGACCTCCATCACTACAACTGAAACCTTCTAGTAGATAAACCTCCATCACTACAACTGAAACCTTCTAGCAGATAAACCTCCATCACTACAACTGAAACCTTCTAGTAGATAGACCTCCATCATTACACCTGAAACCTTCTAGTAGATAAACCTCCATCACTACAACTGAAACCTTCTAGTAGATAAACCTCCGTCACTACAACTGAAACCTTCTAGTAGATAAACCTCCATCATTACAACTGAAACCTTCTAGTAGATAAACCTCCATCACTACAACTGAAACCATCTAGTAGATAAACCTCCATCATTACAACTGAAACCTTCTAGTAGATAAACCTCCATCACTACAACTGAAACCATCTAGTAGATAAACCTCCATCATCACAACTGAAACCTTCTAGTAGATAAACCTCCATCATTACAACTGAAACCTTCTAGTAGAGAAACCTCCATCATTACAACTGCAACCTTCTAGTAGATAAACCTCCATCATTACAACTGAAACCTTCTAGTAGATAAACCTCCATCACTACAACTGGAACCTTCTAGCAGATAAACCTCCATCACTACAACTGAAACCTTCTAGTAGATAAACCTCCATCACTACAACTGAAACCTTCTGGTAGATAAACCTCCATCACTACACCTGAAACCTTCTAGTAGATAAACCTCCATCATTACAACTGAAACCTTCTAGTAGATAAACCTCCATCACTACAACTGCAACCTTCTAGTAATGAAGGATCTCTTGCAGGAAGCAGTAGTGCTAGTTGACATGTAAATATTTAGTCATTCACAAGACACTCTTATCTAGTCTCATCCAGAGTGGCTCCTCAATAAGAGTCTTCTGTAAGGACTGACGCTGGAGTAGAGAAGCAGGTACAGGGAGATAACATTTAATTAGGAACAGGAACAGGACAGGAACAGGACAGGACAGGAACAGGACAGGAACAGGACAGGAACAGGACAGGACAGGAACAGGAACAGGACAGGAACAGGACAGGACAGGAACAGGACAGGAACAGGACAGGAACAGGACAGGAACAGGAACAGGACAGGAACAGGACAGGAACAGGACAGGAACAGGACAGGACAGGAACAGGACAGGAACAGGACAGGAACAGGACAGGACAGGAACAGGACAGGAACAGGACAGGACAGGAACAGCGACTCTTCAAGGTCCTTCAGAGGTAGTTGTGAGACAACCTCACGTCAGCGACTCTTCGATGTTCTTCAGAGATAGTTGTGAGACAACCTCACATCAACGATCCTTCGATGTTCTTCAGAGATAGTTGTGAGACAACCTCACGTTAGCGACTCTTCAAGGTCCTTCAGAGATAGTTGTGAGACAACCTCACGTCAGCAACTCTTCAAGGTCCTTCAGAGGTAGTTGTGAGACAACCTCACGTCAGCGACTCTTCAAGGTCCTTCAGAGGTAGTTGTGAGACAACCTCACGTCAGCGACTCTTCAAGGTCCTTCAGAGGTAGTTGCTGGTAGCAGACGCAGTGCTAGCGGAGAAAAGTAAAGTGTGACATTTCCGAAGCTGCGTTGCTGTTGAAGTTGAAGGTGTTTCTAGCAGAAACCTGTTGAATATTCAGGTTTATGGGGTGTTGAGTGTAGTTTTACGTTTTTACTGTGTCGTGAGCATTTAAGACCTCTCCTACTCCAATACCCCCCCCCCCCCCCCCCCCCGTCCCCCCGTCCCCCGTCCCCCCGTCCCCCCGTCTCTTACTCGGTGGCTAACAGCAGCATCCAACAGGGAATAACGGTTAATTCAGCCCAATAACATGGTAGCCTATCATCTCTCCCCTGGGCCTTATACCATCCATATTCAATTAGCTATCGCTCTGTCCCTCTGCTGAGGACTTTAGACATTACAGCCAACCAGCCATCACAAAGGATTACACTGTGTGTGTGTGTGTGTGTGTGTGTGTGTGTGTCTGTCCAGCTGTCTCAATCTGGGCCTCTCTCTATCTCTCTCTCTCTCTCTCTCTCTCTTTCTCTCTCTCTCTCTCTCTCTCTCTCTCTCTCTCTCTCTCTCCTCTCTCTCTCTCTCTCTCTCTCTCTCTCTCTCTCTCTCTCTCTCTCTCTCTCTTTCTCTCTCTCAACACATTTCATATCTAAATTCAATTCAAAGACCTTTATTAGCATGTGAAACATATGTTTATATCTCTCTCACGCTGCCTCTCTCTCTGTAGTGTAGGTAAACATCCTGTCAGGATGTAGTCTAGGTAAACATTATTTCACTTTACATTAAGGTTAATCTACAACATCTTTATGAAAGGTTTATTAGATGGCTGTTAATATTAAGTTGATCTCTTTCCTGTAAATGATTGATCAACAACTAACGGTTTAATTGAGCCGAGAGTGGAGAGGAGAGAGGAGAGAAGAGAGGAGAAGGAGAGAGGGAGAAAGGAGAGAGAGAGAGAGATGGAGAGAGAGGAGAGAGAGAGTAGAGGAAGAGAGGAGGGAGAGGAGAGGGAGTGAGGAGGGAGAGAGAGATGGAGAGAGAGGAAAGGGAGAGAGGAGAGGAAGAGAGGAGGGAGAGGAGAGGGAGTGAGGGGGAGAGAGAGAGACAGAGAGTGGAGAGAGGAGAGGGAGAGAGAGAGAGAGTGAGAGAGAGAGAGAGAGAGAGGGAGAGAGAGAGAGAGAGAGGGTGGAGAGAGAGGAGAGGGAGAGAGGAGGGAGAGAGAGAGAGAGAGAGAGATAGGAAGAGAGGAGAAGGGGAGAGGGAGAGAGAGAGAGAGGGGAAGAGAGGAGGAGAGAGAGAGAAAGGAGAGAGAGAGAGAGAGAAGAGAGAGAGGGAGAGAGGAGAGGAAGAGAGGAGAAGGGGAGAGGGAGAGAGAGAGAGAGAGAGAGAGAGAGAGGAGAGGGAAAGAGGAGGGAGAGAGAGAGTGTGAAGTAAAAAGGGTGAGCGGTAGAGGGAGATACATGAAATGAGAATGAGAGGAGAGATGTCAAAGATGAATAGAGTGATTGAACATGAGACGAGTGTTTGAGCGACTGAGAGGGAAAGAAGGATGGAGAGGGAGGGCAGGAGGGATGGAGAGGGAGGGCAGGAGGGATGGAGAGGGAGGGCAGGAGGGAGAGGAGAGGGAGAGCAGGAGGGATGGAGAGGGAGGGCAGGAGGGAGAGGAGAGGGAGGGCAGGAGGCATGGAAAAGGAGGGCAGGAGGGATGGAGAGGGAGGGCAGGAGGGATGGAGAGGGAGGGCAGGAGGGATGGAGAAGGAGGTCAGGAGGGATGGAGAGGGAGGGCAGGAGGGCTGGAGAGGGAGGGCAGGAGGGATGGAGAGGGAGGGCAGGAGGGGTGGTCGAGTCAGAAGGATGAATTATTGCATTATTAAACTCAGGTCAGGTGATTCCCCTTATGTTGCTTTGTGCCAATCGCTAATGTGAGTGTTTGTGAGTTATTGTCACTCTCAGTCTGCCTGGTAGAAAGCCTCTCAGTCTGCCTGGTAGAAAGCCTCTCAGTCTACCTGGTAGAAAGCCTCTCAGTCTGCCTGGTAGAAAGCCTCTCAGTCTGCCTGGTAGAAAGCCTCTCAGTCTGCCTGGTAGAAAGCCTCTCAGTCTGCCTGGTAGAAAGCCTCTCAGTCTGCCTGGTAGAAAGCCTCTCAGTCTGCCTGGTAGAAAGCCTTCAGTAATACTAGAAAATACTACATTTAACCACAGTAGAAGGAGGGATATTGTTGTTGGGATGAATGAAAGGATGGATGGATGGATGGATGGATGGATGCAGGAATGGATGGATGGATGAAATGATGGATGGATCGATGGATGGATGGATGGATGATGGATGGATGGATGGATGCATGGATGGATGGATGGATGGATGGATGGATGGATGGATGGATGGATGGATGGATGGATGGATGCATGGATGGATGGATGAAATGATGGATGGATGGATGGATGGATGCATGGATGGATGGATGAAATGATGGATGGATGGATGGATGAATGAAAGGATGGATGGATGGATGGATGGATGGATGAAAGGATGGATGGATGGATGAGTAGATGGATGGATGAGTGGATGGATGGATGAGTGGATGGATGGATGGATCAATGGATGAATGAAAGGATGGATGGATGGATGAGTGGATGGATGGATGAGTGGATGGATGGATGGATCAATGGATGAATGAAAGGATGGATGGATGGATGATGGATGGATGGATGGATGCATGGATGATGGATGGATGGATGGGTGGATGATGGATGGATGGATGGATACATGGATGGATGGATGAAATGATGGATGGATGGATGAATGAAAGGATGGATGGATGGATGGATGGATGAAAGGATGGATGGATGGATGGATGGATGAAAGGATGGATGGATGGATGGATGAGTAGATGGATGGATGAGTGGATGGATGGATGAGTGGATGGATGGATGAGTGGATGGATGGATGGATGAAATGATGGATGGATGGATGGATGGATGAAAGGATGGATGGACGGATGAGTGGATGGGTGGATGAGTGGATGGATGGATGGATGAAATGATGGATGGATGGATGGATGAATGAAAGGATGGATGGACGGATGGATGGATGGATGAAAGGATGGATGGATGGATGGATGAGTAGATGGATGGATGAGTGGATGGATGGATGAGTGGATGGATGGATGGATCAATGGATGAATGAAAGGATGGATGGATGGATGGATGGATGAGTGGATGGATGGATGAGTGGATGGATGGATGGATGAAATGATGGATGGATGGATGGATGGATGAAAGGATGGATGGACGGATGAGTGGATGGGTGGATGAGTGGATGGATGGATGGATGAAATGATGGATGGATGGATGGATGAATGAAAGGATGGATGGACGGATGGATGGATGGATGAAAGGATGGATGGATGGATGGATGAGTAGATGGATGGATGAGTGGATGGATGGATGAGTGGATGGATGGATGGATCAATGGATGAATGAAAGGATGGATGGATGGATGGATGGATGAGTGGATGGATGGATGAGTGGATGGATGGATGGATGAAATGATGGATGGATGGATGGATGAATGAAAGGATGGATGGACGGATGGATGGATGGATGAAAGGATGGATGGATGGATGGATGAGTAGATGGATGGATGAGTGGATGGATGGATGAGTGGATGGATGGATGGATCAATGGATGAATGAAAGGATGGATGGATGGATGATGGATGGATGGATGGATGCATGGATGGATGAGAGATGGGGAGTGAGGCAGAGAGGGAGGCAGGGAGTAAGGGAGATAGGAAGAGATGGATGAATGGATGATGGATGAATGGATGATGGATGATGAATGGATGGGTCATATCCTGAATTAGTTGATATATTCCATTTGAAGTTTGCAGTTCAGACTAGTTTGTATCGTTATGCAGAACGCGTGTGTGAAAACTCCATCACATTGAGGGTAATAACAGAATATTACAAGGATTTAAAATATTAATTAAATAGATGATTCAGTAGCTCTCAGTTTTCATCCCAAATGACACACTATTCCCACAGGGCTCTGGTCTAAAGTTGGGCACTACGTAGGGAACAGGGTGGAGTTTGAGACGTAGCTTCAGAAAGACGTGTCTGCTCTCTCCTCTCGTAATCACAACTCACAGAAGAGATATGCAAACACAGACCAATGGTCCATTTAAACACTACATTATGGCAATCATACACACACACTCATTGCAAAGACAGAGATAGAGACACACAGACAGACATATAGAGAGACACAGAGAGAGACACAGAGACACAGAGAGACACAGAGAGACACAGAGACACAGAGAGACACAGGGAGACACAGA
>NC_143040.1:6842500-6845000 GCF_057628025.1 Oncorhynchus mykiss | reverse complement strand
GATGACATTCTCAGTGATGAAATGGATGGTGCAAGAAATACCCTGATGTCCAGCTGTGTGTGCCCAGGTCAGAAGCCGATCCCTTATCCCTGTGGGAATGTAGATGCACGCCGGAGGACAATTCCGGGATGCAGGCTCCCTCTCTAGAGCCGGGCGAATGTCAACATCTACATCCCAAAACACTGGACCTACGACTCGGGAGGAAGGGATTATGGGTGCCCTCTGGACTTGACCCTCTCCCAAATCGTAGATATGGGACTGGGAAATCGGCCTTGATGTTCTTAGAAACAGGGTGAGCGTGAAGTCGAATTTGGTAAAGAAGACGGCCCACCTGGCTTGGCGCGGATTCAGTATCCTTGTTGTCCGTATGTACTCAAGGTTTTCGATGGTCAGTGAGGACGGCGAATGGTTCCTCCAACCAATGTCTCCACTCCTCTAGTGCAAACTTCACCGCCAAGAGCTCAAGGTCGCCGACGTCGTAAATCCTCTCTGCGGGGGACAGTTTCTTGGAGAAGAAAGCACCAGGATACAATAAACTGCCCCCACTCCCACCTCCGATGTGCCTACCTTAACCACAAATGGTAGCATGGGATCTGGGTGTGTCAGTAAGGCGGTGAAACACCCCTTGAGGAGACAAAGGGCCTCGTCAGCTGCTGGAGGCCAACCCAACCTACGAGGCCTACCCTTGAGAGGGATGGCGACGGCGCTGAAGTTGCTGATGATGTGGTGGTAAAAGGAATGGGTGAGCTACATGACATTTAACATGAAGTCAACCAGGTGTCTCACACAAGTTGCCCAAATGTACCCAAGTGGCCGAATTGGTGAAATGACCTATAACTATATACAGCAGTGCAAATAACTATTTACAACACGTTAAAAAATATATTTTAAATATATATTTTTAAACAGTACACCCCTTGGAAGTCCTCTACACATATTTTGTTGCCTTGTCCCATAGCAGTCTCTTTCTGATGTAAAGCAGAGGCAAACTGAACAAGTGGTGCAGTTAATGCGACACAGAACACAACAACGCCTCCATGCTGTGCCCTTTTGGCCCTGAGGCACAGTCATGCCTGCAGTAATGAACTGTGGCATGTGAACACCACTGGGGGCAGAGGTAGAGCGGGCAGCTTGGCACCGGGGGCTCCCAGTCGGAGTCGCTATCACTGTGAAAGAAAACATTAAAAAAAAATATTTGTATTATATGAGCCTTTTATCATCACATAAAATAAACAGATATGTATTGTATAGAGCAGAGGGAACAGTCACTAAGGTGAAGTGCTGTTCCATTCAACTCCGGCCATTGTTGTGGGCCTGCCCTCTCCTGAACAGCACCCAATGGCTATTTCATATGGAAATGGAGAGGAGTAGCAGGCGCAGTGGCCATGTGTGTGTTTGCTGTTCTACTCCATTTAAATAAAAAAATTGAAAGTATATCTGACATGGAATATATATTTCAGAGCCATGAACACCTCATAAGACTGGAACTCCTCCACTCCTCTCTCCCGCAGCCCATTCCAATGCCCGCCCAGTCAGCAGAGAAATAACCGTGGCAACCTTAGACCTCTCAGTCGTGGGGGCTTCCTAACTGATGTGTGAGAACCACCCAGAATTAACCCTGTAACCATGCAGAATTAACCCTGTAACCATCCAGAATTAACCCTGTAACCATCCAGAATTAACCCTGTAACCATCCAGAATTAACCCTGTAACCATCTTGAATTAACCCTGTAACCATCCAGAATGAACCCTGTAACCATGCAGAATTAACCCTGTAACCACCCAGAATTAACCCTGTAACCTTCCAGAATTAACCCTGTAACCATCCAGAATTAACCCTGTAACCATTCAGAATTAACCCTGTAACCATGCAGAATTAACCCTGTATTCATGCAGAAATAGCGCATCAGAAATTGACGTTCACCCATAATATACATCTAATTTGAAAGTGAAACTATGTGATCTTGTTGCAGGTCAGGTATAGTGTCAAAGATTGCCTATCGATGTCTTGGAGACACTTTATACTCAGTACATGTGTGTGTGTGTGCGTGTGTGTGTGTGTGTGTGTGTGTGTGTGTGTGTGTGTGTGTGTGTGTGTGTGTGTGTGTGTGTGTGTGTGTGTGTGTGTGTGTGTGTGTGTGTGTGTGTGTGTGTGTGTGTGTGTGTGTGTGTGTGTGTGGGTACCTTTTTTATTCCTCTGGGTGCATTCTCTCTTCCTGCTCTAGTCTCTTTTTCTCTGCACTGCCCTTCCAGTGTCCTTTCTCGTGTATCTTTCGCTCCCTCTCTCTCAATCTCTTCCTCTCCATATTCCTCTCTTTCCCTCTCCCTCTCTCTCCTCTATTTCTCTCGCTCTCCATATTCCTTTCTCTCCTCTCTTTCTCTCCCTCTCCATATTCCTTTCTCTCCTCTCTTTCTCTCCCTCTCTCTCCTCTCTTTCTCTCCCTCTCCATCTTCCTCTCTCTCCTCTCTTTCGCTCCCTCTCCATCTTCCTCTCTCTCCT
>NC_143040.1:6835000-6837500 GCF_057628025.1 Oncorhynchus mykiss | reverse complement strand
GGACCTGATCATCACTATGGGTCCTGGTCATCACATCTCTATGGGTCCTGGTCATCACTATGGGACCTGATCATCTGTATGGGTCCTGGTCATCACTATGGGTCCTGATCATCACTATGGGTCCTGGTCATCACTATGGGTCCTGATCATCTCTATGGGTCCTGGTCATCACATCACTATGGGACCTGATCATCTGTATGGGTCCTGGTCATCACATCTCTATGGGTCCTGGTCATCACATCTCTATGGGTCCTGGTCATCACTATGGGTCCTGATCATCTCTATGGGTCCTGGTCATCACATCACTATGGGTCCTGGTCATCACATTACTATGGGTCCTGGTCATCACATCACCATGGGTCCTGATCATCTCTATGGGTCCTGATCATCTGTATGGGTCCTGGTCATCACATCACTATGGGTCCTGGTCATCACATCACTATGGGTCCTGATCATCACATCTCTATGGGTCCTGGTCATCACATTACCATGGGTCCTGATCATCTCTATGGGTCCTGGTCATCACATCACTATGGGACCTGGTCATCACATCACTATGGGTCCTGGTCATCACATCTCTCTGGGTCCTGGTCATCACATCACCATGGGTCCTGATCATCTGTATGGGTCCTGGTCATCACATCGCTATGGGTCCTGATCATCTCTATGGGTCCTGGTCATCACATCACTATGTGTCCGGGACATCACATCTCTATGGGTCCTGATCCTCTCTATGGGTCCTGATCATCACATCACTATAGGTCCTGATCATCACTATGGGTCCTGGTCATCACTATGGGTCCTGGTCATCACATCAGTATGGGTCCTGGTCATCACTATGGGTCCTGATCATCTCTATGGGTCCTGGTCATCACATCAATATGGGTCCTGATCATTTCTATTGGTTCTGATCATCTCTATTGGTCCTGATCATCACATCACTATGGGTCCTGGTCATCACATCACTATGGGTCCTGTTCATCACAATGGGTCCTGGTCATCACATCACTATGGGTCCTGGTCATCACATCACAATGGGTCCTGATCATCACATCTCTATGGGTCCTGTTCATCACTATGGGTCCTGATCATCACATCTCTATGGGTCCTGATCATCACATCACTATGGGTCCTGGTCATCTCTATGGGACCTGGTCATCACATCACTATGGGTCCTGGTTATCACATTACTATGGGTCCTGGTCATCACATCACTATGGGTCCTGATCATCTCTATGGGTCCTGGTCATCACATCACTATGGGTCCTGGTCTTCACATCTCTATGGGTCCTGGTCATCACATCACTATGGGTCCTGATCATCTGTATGGGTCCTGGTCTTCACATCACTATGGGTCCTGGTCATCACTATGGGTCCTGGTCATCACATCACTATGTGTCCTGGTCATCACATCACTATGGCTTCTGGTCATCACATCACTATGGGTCCTGATCATCTCTATGGTTCCTGATCATCACTATGGGTCCCGATCATCACATCTCTATGGGTCCAGGTCATCTCTATGGGTCCTGGTCATCTCTATGGGTCCTGGTCATCACATCACTATGGGTCCTGATCATCACACCACTATGGGTCCTGATCATCTCTATGGGTCCTGATCATCACATCACTATGGGTCCTCGTCATCTCTATGTGTCCTGGTCATCACATAACTATGGGTCCTGGTCATCACATCTCTATGGGTCCTGGTCATCACCTTACCATGGGTCCTGGTCATCACATCACTATGGGTCCTGGTCATCTCTATGGGTCCTGGTCATCACCTTACTATGGGTCCTGGTCATCACATCACTATGGGTCCTGGTCATCACATCACTATGGGTCCTGGTCATCACATCACTATGGGTCCTGGTCATCACATCACTATGTGTCCTGGTCATCACATCACTATGGGTCCTGGTCATCACATCACTATGGGTCCTGGTCATCACATCACTATGGGTCCTGATCATTACATCACTATGGGTCCTGGTCATCAGATCACTATGGGTCCTGGTCATCACATCACTATGGGTTCTGGTCATCACATCACTATGGGTTCTGGTCATCACATCACTATGGGTCCTGATCATCTGTATGGGTCCTGGTCATCACTATGGGTCCTGGTCATCACATCACTATGAGTCCTGGTCATCACATCACTATGGCTTCTGGTCATCACATCACTATGGGTCCTGATCATCTCTGTGGGTCCTGATCATCACTATGGGTCCTGATCATCACATCTCTATGGGTCCAGGTGATCTCTATGGGTCCTGGTCATCTCTATGGGTCCTGGTCATCACATCACTATGGGTCCTGATCACCACATCACTATGGGTCCTGGTCATCTCTATGTGTCCTGGTCATCACATCACTATGGGTCCTGGTCATCACATCTCTATGGGTCCAGGTCATCTCTATGGGTCCTGGTCATCACCTTAACATGGGTCCTGGTCATCACATCACTATGGGTCCTGGTCATCTCTATGGGTCCTGG
>NC_143040.1:6810000-6830000 GCF_057628025.1 Oncorhynchus mykiss | reverse complement strand
CACACACACACACACTAATGCAGACACACACATGCACATGCACATGCACACACACACACACACACACACACACACACACACACACACACACACACACACACACACACACACTCAAACACACCCACACACACACACCCACTCACACACATACACACACGCACACACACATGTGCACACACACAACATTAAATTTGCCTTGGCCCCTGAGACCCTCATGAACTTCTACAAATGTACCACTGAGAGCATCCTGTCGGGTTGAATCACCGCCTGGTACGACAACTGCACCGAAAAATAACCGCAGGTCTCTCCAGAGAGTGGTGAGGTCAGCCCAACAGATCACAGGGGGTCACACTGCCTGACCTCCAGGATACCTACAGCACCCGGTTTCACAGGAAGGTCAAGACCATCATCAAGGACCTCAGACACCTGAACCACGGCCTGTTCACCACACTACCATCTAGAAGATCATCAAGGACCTCAGACACCTGAACCACGGCCTGTTCACCCCACTACCATCTAGAAGATCATCAAGGACCTCAGACACCTGAACCACGGCCTGTTCACCCCACTACCATCTAGAAGATCATCAAGGACCTCAGACACCTGAACCACGGCCTGTTCACAGCACTACCATCTAGAAGATCATCAAGGACCTCAGCCAGCTGAACCACGGCCTGTTCACCCCACTACCATCTAGAAGATCATCAAGGACCTCAGCCATCCGAACCACGGCCTGTTCACCCCGCTACCATCTAGAAGGCAGAGACAGTACCAAACCTAATGTTGAACAGCTTCTATCACCATCAGACTGTTAACCAGCTTCTATCACCATCAGACTGTTAACCAGCTTCTATCACCATCAGACTGATAAACAGCTTCTATCACCATCAGACTGATAAACAGCTTCTATCACCATCAGACTGATAAACAGCTTCTATCACCATCAGACTGATAAACAGCTTCTATCTCCATCAGACTGTTGAACAGCTTCTATCACCATCAGACTGATAAACAGCTTCTATCTCCATCAGACTGATAAACAGCTTCTATCACCAGGCCATCAGACTGATAAACAGCTTCTATCACCATCAGACTGTTGAACAGCTTCTATCTCCATCAGACTGATAAACAGCTTCTATCACCATCAGACTGATAAACAGCTTCTATCACCAGGCCATCAGACTGATAAACAGCTTCTATCACCATCAGACTGTTGAACAGCTTCTATCTCCATCAGACTGTAAACAGCTTCTATCTCCATCAGACTGATAAACAGCTTCTATCACCAGGCCATCAGACTGATAAACAGCTTCTATCACCATCAGACTGATAAACAGCTTCTATCACCATCAGACTGTTGAACAGCTTCTATCACCATCAGACTGATAAACAGGCACCACTGCCCTCCGCCCAGGACCCTGTCACTGTTACTAGCTGGTTACCACCCGGTCTACAGGTTCATCCTATATAAATACTGTACATATCTTTCTATTCATATACTTTCTATACACACCATTATATATATATAGTATATATATATATATACACTGAGCATATCTTTCCATGATATTGACTGACCAGGTGAATCCAGGTGAAAGATATGATCCCTTATTGATGTCACTTGTTAAATCCACTTCAATCAGTGTAGATGAAGGGGAGGAGACGGGTTAAAGAAGGATTTTTAAGCATTGAGACAATTGAGACATGGATTATGTATGTGTGTCATTCAGAGGGTGAATGGGTAAGACAACAGATTGACGTGCCTTTGGTAGTGGGTGAAATTCACGATTAGGAAGGTATTCTTAATGTTTGGTACTCTCTGTGTGTATACAGTGTGTATATTTATTTCTCGTTATGATATTTTTATTTAATTTAATTTTAACTTTAGAATATGTGGGAATGTTAATGTTTTGCTTTGTATTACTAATGTTGGAGCTAGAAACACCAGCAGTTCACTGCACCTGGGAAATAACGGCACATCTACCTACACTACCAATACACCCTGATTTGATTTAATTTGACAGACAGACAGACAGACAGACAGACAGACAGACAGACAGACAGACAGACAGACAGGTCAGTGTCTTTAGGAGCAGAGTCTGGTTGTGTTATCAGAATGTTCTGGAAGGACATGCTGTACTGTATGTGTGAAGGTTAAATATGCAGCATGAATCACACACTCCCCATTTCTCTCTCCTCTTTCTCACTGCTCACACACCCCTATTCACTCCTCTCCCCCTTTACCAGCGCTTTGTCTCTCCTCTCCTCTCCTCTCCTCTCCTCTCCTCTCCTCTCCTCTCCTCTCCTCTCCTCTCCCCCTTTACCATCTCTTCGTCTCTCCTCTCCTCTCCTCTCCTCTCCTCTCCTCTCCTCTCCTCTCCTCTCCTCTCCTCTCCTCTCCTCTCCTCTCCCCCTTTACCATCTCCTCTCCCATCCTCTCCTCTCCCCTCCCCTTCTCCCCTCCTCTCCTCTCCTCTCCTCTCCTCTCACCTCCTCTCCCCTTTACCATCTCTTTGTCTCTCCTCTCTTCTCCTCTCTTCTCCTCTTCTCTCCCCTTAACATCTCTTTGTCTCTCCTCTCCTCTCCTCTCCTCTCCTCTCCTCTCCTCTCCTCTCCTCTCCTCTCCTCTCCTCTCCTCTCCTCTCCTCTCCCCTTACCATCTCTTTGTCTCTCCTCTCCTCTCCTCCCCTCCCCTCCCCTCTCCTCTCCTCTCCTCTCCTCTCCTCTCCTCTCCTCTCCTCTCCTCTCCTCTCCCCTTACCATCTCTTTGTCTCTCCTCTCCTCTCCTCTCCTCTCCTCTCCTCTCCTCTCCCCTTACCATCTCTTTGTCTCTCCTCTCCTCTCCTCTCCTCTCCTCTCCTCTCCTCTCCTCTCCTCTCCTCTCCTCTCTTCTCCCCTTACCATCTCTTTGTCTCTCCTCTCCTCTCCTCTCCTCTAATCTCCTCTCCTCTCCTCTCTTCTCCTCTCCTCTCTTCTCCTCACCTCAGCTCTCCTCTCCCTGTAATCTATCTTCTATCCCCTGTTTCTTTCCCCTCCCCACCCCTCTGTCCTTTCCCCTCCCCACCCCTCTGTCTTTTCCTCTCCTCAAACCCTGTTTGAGCCTGTTCTTTAACAGACTGTATTTAAACTCTGCTGACAGTGGCAGCACCTTTATCTGACTTGTGATGATTCACGCTCATCTACTCATCTGCTCTAACCTCACTGAATGTATTAATGCATATCTCTCTTTCTCCCTTCCTCACTGTCCTCCTCCCCTCCTATCTCTACTCCTCTTCCTCTCTCTTTCTCCCTTCCTCTCTCTTTCTCCCTTACTCACTGTCCTCCTCCCCTCCTCTCTCTCCTCCTCTTCCTCTCTCTTTCTCGCTACCTCTCTCTTTCTCCTTTCCTCTAACTCTGTCTCTGTTCCTATCTCTCCTCCTCCCTTCCTCTCTCTCCTCCTCCCTTCCTCTCTCTTTCTCCCTTCCTCACTGTCCTCCCCTCCTCTCTCTCCTCATCTTCCTCTCTCTCCTCCTCTTCCTCTCTCTTTCTCCCTTCCTCTCTCTTTCTCCTTTCCTCTAACTCTGTCTCCGTTCCTATCTCTACTCCACCCTTCCTCTCTCTTGTCCTCGCTCCCTTCCTCTCTCTTTCTCCCTTCCTCTCTCTTTCGCCCTTCCTCACTGTCCTCCTCCTCTCTCTCCTCCTCTTCCTCTCTCTCTCCTCCTCTTACTCTCTCTTTCTCCCTACCTCTCTCTTTCTCCTTTCCTCTAACTCTGTCTCCGTTCCTATCTCTCATCGTCCCCTCCTCTCTCTCCTCCTCTTCCTCTCTCTCCTCCTCTTCCTCTCTCTTTCTCCCTTCCTCTAACTCTGTCTCCATTCCTATCTCTCCTCCTCCCTCCCTCTCTCTCTTTCTCCCTTCCTCTCTCCACCTCCCTTCTTCGTTCTCTTTCTTCTCCCTTCATCTCTATACTCCCCTCCTCTCTCCTCCTCTCTTGCTCTCTCGCTTTCTCCCTCTCCCTATCTTCCTCTCTTCCTCTCTCTTTCACCTCCCTTCCTCTCTCTCCTCCATTGATCTCGCCTCTCCCCCCTTCCTCTCTCCTCCTCCCTTCCCCTCTCATTTCCTCCCTTCCTCTCTCTCCACCTTCCTTCCTCTCTCTCTTTCTCCCTATCTTCCTATCTTCCTCTCTCCACTCCTCCCCTCCTCTCTCACCTCCTCCCTTCCTCTCTCCTCGTCTCTTCCCCTAGCTCCACCTTCCTTCCTCTGTCTCCTCCTCCCTTTCTCTCTCTTTCTCCCTTACTCTCCTTCTGCCATACCCTGATCTTTCTCTTGTCTTTGTGCTTGTCTCCACCCCCTCCCCTGACCTGTCGTTCGCCTGCCCCCTGTTCCAGTAATACACTTTTGTTACTTCAAAACTGTCTGCGTCTGGGTCTTTTGCTGAGCCTACTATCCTCCTGAGCCTACTTCTCCTCCCTTCCTTTATCTTCTCCTCCCTTCCTCTCTCTCCTCCTCTCTACAACTCTGTTCTCCTCCCTTCCTCTCTCTCCTCCTCCCTTCCTCTCTCTTCTCATCCCTTCCTCTCTCTCCTCCTCCCTTCCTATCTCCTCCTCCATTCCTCTCTCTCCTCCTCCCTTCCTCTCTCTTCTCCTCCCTTCCTCTCTCTCCTCCTCCCTTCCTATCTCCTCCTCCATTCCTCTCTCTCCTCCTCCCTTCCTATCTCCTCCTCCATTCCTCTCTCTTCTCCTCCCATCCTCTCTCTTTCCTCCCTTCCTCTCTCTCCTCCTCCCTCCCTTTCTCTCCTCCTCTCTACAACTCTTGTCTCCTCCCTTTCTCTCTCTCCTCCTCCCTTCCTCTCTCTTCTCCTCCCTTCCTCCCTCTCCTCCTCCCTTCCTATCTCCTCCTCCATTCCTCTCTCTTCTCCTCCCATCCTCTCTCTTCTCCTCCCTTCCTCTCTCTTCTCCTCCTCCCTTCCTATCTCCTCCTTCCTTCCTCTCTCTTCTCCTCCTCCACTCCTCTATCTTCTCCTCCCTTCCTCTCTCTGCTCCTCTCTACCTCTCTCTCCTCCTCCCTTCCTCTCTCTCCTCCTCCCTTCCTCTCTCTCATCCTCCCTTCCTCTCTCTTCTCCTCCTCCCTTCCTCTCTCCTGTCCTCCCTTCCTTTCTCTCCTCCTCTCTACCTCTCTCTCCTCCTCCATTCCTCTCTCTCCTCCTCCCTTCCTCTCTCTTCTCCTCCTCCCTTCCTCTCTCTCCTCCTCCCTTCCTGTCTCCTCCTCCCTTCCTCTCTCTTCTCCTCCCTTCCTCTCTCTGCTCCTCTCTACATCTCTCTCCTCCTCCCTTACTCTCTCTCCTCCTCCCTTCCTCTCTCTCCTCCTCCCTTCCTCTCTCTCCTCCTCCCTTCCTCTCTCTCCTCCTCCCTCCCTCTTTTCTCATCCTCCCTTCCTCTCTCTCTTCCTCCCTTCCTCTCTCAATTCCTCACTTCTTCTCTCTCCTCCTCCCTTCCTCTCTCTCCTCCTCCCTTCCTCCCTCTTCACTTTCTCCTCCTCACTCACTTACCCTGTCCTTTTCTCTTCCTCACTCACATACCCTGTCCTTTTCTCTTTCTCTCTCTCCATCTGTCCTGGCACAGCAATGTGTGTGAGAGAGAGATAGATAGAGAGAGAGAGAGAGAAGAGAGAGAGAGAGAGAGAGAGAGAGAGAGAGAGAGAGAGAGAGGATGAGTCCTGGCAGAGCCATGTGTGAGTGAGAGACAGAGTGTTAAAGAGTGTCAGCTGCTGACATACACTGTGTGTGTGTGTGTGTGTGTGTGTTCGCCCGCACATGAGCATATGTGTGTGTGTGTGTGTGTGTGTTTGCCCGCACATGAGCGTGTGTGTGTGTGTGTGTGTGTGTGTGTTCGCCCGCACATGAGCATATATGTGTGTGTGTGTGTCTGTGTGTGTGTGTGTGTGTGTGTGTGTGTGTGTGTTCGCCCGCACATGAGCATATGTGTGTGTGTGTGTGTGTGTGTGTGTGTGTGTGTGTGTGTGCATGCAAACAGTAACACGTTCTCCCTCCACCGTCTTGTGATATGAAGGAGTCAGAACAGAGTGAGACAGAACCTTGTTACAGGGACGACACTTAGCAGTTGGCTTGATTCATGTTTGGTTGAGAGGTGGGAGTTCTAAACTGTAATCTGATTGGACAGAACCTTGTTACAGGGACGACACTTAGCAGTTGGTTTGATTCATGTTTGGTTGAGAGGTGGGAGTTCTAAACTGTAATCTAATTGGACAGAACCTTGTTACAGGGAAGACACTTAGCAGTTGGCTTGATTAATGTTTGGTTGAGAGGTGGGAGTTCTAAACTGTAATCTGATTGGACAGAACCTTGTTACAGGGAAGACACTTGGCTGTGATGAGTGACAGTCTTTTTTGCAGTTGGACTTAATGATCATAGTTTGATTGATATGTACTGTAGGAGTTCTGACAGCTGTGACAATGTTAGGATGAGAGGGCAGGACTTTTAACTGTCAGAATTTACACAACTCTAATCCGATTGGCTGTTAGAACTTCAGATTTTGGCAGTTAGTTTTCATAGTTTGGTTGAGAGTTCTGACAGCAGTGGCAACGGTAATAAGAAGGGGTGGGACTTCACTGCCACAGTCTTCCACAGTACCGTGATCTGATAGGGTGTAAGAAAACAGTAATCATCTGTGTTTGGCAGTTGGTTGTTTGGTAGAGAGGCGGGAGCTGTGACAAGAAGGACACGGCAAATAGGACTTACAACTACCAGTCATTTACAGATCAGGTCACATTGGGTGTTACAACAATTCCAATTTTGGCCGCTCTGTTTATTTGTATTTATTCATTTTATGTAACTAGGCAAGTCAGTGGAGAACAATTTCTTATTTTATAATGACGGCCCTGCCCCCGGGCCAAACCCTCCCCTAACCCGAACGACGCTGGGCCATTTGTGCCCCTGCATTATGGGACTCCCGATCACGACCGGTTGTGATATGGTTGTGATATTTGGTTTCATTCAAGAGAAGCGTGAGTTCTGACAGGAAGGACAGTGGTAGTAAGAGGGGGCGGGACTAAACATCTGTCACTCACTTATAGTTTGGGCTCCCGATTGGCGCAGTGGTCAAAGACACTGCATCTCAGTGCAAGAGGCGGGAGTACAGTACCTGGTTCAAATCCAGGCTGCATCAAATCCAGACGTGATTAGGAGTCCAATAGGGCAATGCACAATTGGCCCAGCATCGTCCGGTTTCGGCCATGGTAGGCCGTCATTGGCCCAGCATCGTCCGGTTTCAGCCAGGGTAGGCCTTCATTGGCCCAGCATCGTCCGGTTTTGGCCGGGGTAGGCCGTCATTGTAGATAAGAATTTGTCCTTAACTGACTAGTTAAAACTTCTTATCGATATGACAACAGCCAGTGAAAGTGCAGGTCGCCAAATTCAAACAACAGAAATCGCATAACTAAAATTTCACAAACATACATGTATTATACGTCATTTTAAAGATAAACTTGTTGTTACAGTTGTTACAGCACAGTGTTCGATTTCAAAAAGGTTTCACGGAGAAAGCACACCAAACGATTATGTTAGGTCAGCACCTAGTCACAGAAAAACACAGCCATTTTTCCAGCCAAAATGAGGAGTCACAAAAGGCGGAAATAGAGATGAAATTAATCACTAACCTTTGATGATCTTCATCAAATGACACTCATAGGACTTCATGTTACACAATAAATGTATGTTTTGTTCGATAAAGCTCATATTTATATCCAAAAATCTGTTTACATTGGCGCGTTATGTTCAGTAATGTTTCGCTTCCAAAACATCCGGTAATTTTTCAGAGAGCCACATCAATTTACAGAAACACTCATAATAAACATTGATAAAAGATATAAGTGTTATGCATAGATAAACTTCTCCTTAATACAACCGCTGTGTCAGATTTCAAAAAAGCTTTACGGAAAAAGCACACCATGCAATAATCTGAGTACAGCGCTCAGACACATAAACAAGCCGTACAGATACCCGCCATGTTGTGGAGTCAGTAAAAGTCAGAAATAGCGTTGTAAATATTCACTTACCTTTGATGATCTTCATCAGAATGCACTCCCAGGAATCACAGTTCCACAATAAATGTTTGTTTTGTTCGATAAAGTTCATAATTTATGTCCAAATACCTCTTTTTTGTTCGCACGTTTAGTTCACAAATCCAAATTCATGAAGCGCAGGCACTTAGTCCAGACAAAAAGTCAAAAAAAGTTATATT
Organism: Oncorhynchus mykiss; assembly: GCF_057628025.1. Taxonomy (NCBI): domain Eukaryota; kingdom Metazoa; phylum Chordata; class Actinopteri; order Salmoniformes; family Salmonidae; genus Oncorhynchus; species Oncorhynchus mykiss. Next base: position 6,821,765 of record NC_143040.1, on the reverse strand, counting down.
ACGTAGAAACGATGTATATAATCAATCTTTAGGATGTTTTTAACATAAATCAATAATGTTTCAACTGGACAATTCCTTTGTCTTTAGGTATGAAAAGGAACGCAGCTAACTCTCACGGCCGCGCGCATGATTTCGCTCATGGCATTCTGCCAGACACCTGACTCAAACAGCTCTCATTCGCTCCCCCTTCACAGTAGAAGCCTGAAACAAGGTTCTAAAGACTGTTGACATCTAGTGAAAGCTTTAGGAAGTGCAACCGGACCAAAGACTTGAAAAACTACAAACCTCAGATTTCCCACTTCCTGGTTGGATTTTTCTCAGGTTTTTGCCTGCCATAAGAGTTCTGTTATACTCACAGACATCATTCAAACAGTTTTAGAAACTTCAGAGTGTTTTCTATCCAAATCTACTAATAATATGTACGTCTTAGCTTCTGGGCCTGAGTAGCAGGCAGTTAACTCTGGGCACCTTATTCATTCAAGCTACTCAATACTGCCCCCCGGCCATAAGAAGTTTTAAATAATGGTTTTAAAAAATACATATAGATCTGTGATCTGTTTATTTATTATTGTTATTTATTTACACCCAATTCTTATTCAGGCAACTGGAAATAATCCACCTACTGATTTTAATTGGCAATAATTGAGAGTCACGTGTGTTATGATATAATTAGAATTATAAAACAAATAACTAGTTTATAGCAAACAACCCAGAGAGTACAACAATTCTGTGCTACATCGTATGGGTCAGAGAGTATAACAATTCTATACCACATCGTATGGGTCAGAGAGTACAAAAATTCTGTGCCACATTGTATGGGTCAGAGAGTACAACAATTCTGTGCCACATTGTATGGGTCAGAGAGTACAACAATTCTATGCTACATCGTATGGGTCAGAGAGTAAAACAATTCTATGCTACATCGTATGGGTCAGAGAGTACAACAATTCTATGCTACATTGTATGGGTCAGAGAGAACAACAATTCTATGCTACATTGTATGGGTCAGAGAGTACAACAATTCTGTGCTACATCGTATGGGTCAGAGAGTATAACAATTATATGCTACATCGTATGGGTCAGAGAGTAAATCAGGTGACAACGACTGTTCTTTAAGAGCTTTGACCTTCTCACTGTCAATATAGTGGATAACGTTGGTGTGGACCTCCCAATGAGCCAGTTAGAAATTGACAGTGTAATTATGGAAATGTCCTCTGGGAAAAAGCTTTGGCGATGACGGCCTGGCTATTGAATTTTGATGAAGCACTAGAGACTGAATCTGTGCCCTCCGTCCATGTGCCGACCCACTCTCTCTCTCTCTCTCGCTCTCTCTATCTCTGTCTGTCTCTCTCTCTCTCTCTCTCTCTCTCTCTCTCTCTCTCTCTCTCTCTCTATCTCTGTCTCTCTCTCTCTCGCTCTCTCTCTCGCTCTCAGTCTCACGCTCTCTCTCTCTGTCTCTCTCTCTCTCTCTCTCTCTCTCTCTCTCTCTCTCTGTCTCTCTCTCTCTCTGTCTCCCTCTGTCTCTGTCTCTCTCTCTCTCTCTGTCTCTCTCTCTCTCTGTCTCTCTCTCTCTCTCTCTCTCTCTCTCTCTCTCTCTGTCTCTCCCCTCTCTCTCTCTGTCTCTCTCTCTCTCTGTCTCTCTCTGTCTCTCTCTCTCTCTCTCTCTCTGTCTCTCTCTCTCTCTCTCTCTCTCTCTGTCTCCCTCTCTCTCTCTGTCTCTCTCTCTCTCTCTCTCTCTGTCTCTCCCCTCTCACTCTCTCTGTCTCTCTGTCTCTCTCTCTCTCTCTCTCTCTCTGCTACCCAAGCCTTGGTAAGGAACATTTAGAGGTGGGAAGTTCCCGACCATTAAATCTGTTGAATAGCAACTATAAGCTGTTAGCCAAGACCCTCACCCTGCACTTAGAGACGGTGATCCCATCAATAATTCATATATAAACCAGGTTGGGTTCATCCCAGGTCGTCTCTCCACCCATAACATGTGTAGGCTGTTTTAATGTCATGTCCGAGGCTCACTCTCTTAAATCTCCAGTTATAACAGGGTCCTTGGATTCCCAGAAGGACTCTGACAGGGCGGAGAAAACAAAACTGTTCCATACACTCACCAAGTTAGGCTTTGGTCCCATTAGCTGGGTCAGGCTCTTATTCAGTGTCCCTGTCTGGTCCCATTAACTGGGTCAGGCTCTTATTCAGTGTCCCTGTCTGGTCCCATTAGCTGGGTCAGGCTCTTATACAGTGTCCCTGTCTGGTCCCATTAGCTGGGTCAGGCTCTTATACAGTGTCCCTGTCTGGTCCCATTAGCTGGGTCAGGCTCTTATTCAGTGTCCCTGTCTGGTCCCATTAGCTGGGTCAGGCTCTAATACAGTGTCTCTGTCTGGTCCCATTAGCTGGGTCACGCTCTTATTCAGTGTCCCTGTCTGGTCCCATTAGCTGGGTCAGGCTCTAATACAGTGTCCCTGTCTGGTCCCATTAGCTGGGTCAGGCTCTTATTCAGTGTCCCTGTCTGGTCCCATTAGCTGGGTCAGGCTCTTATACAGTGTCCCTGTCTGGTCCCATTAGCTGGGTCAGGCTCTTATACAGTGTCCCTGTCTGGTCCCATTAGCTGGGTCAGGCTCTTATACAGTGTCCCTGTCTGGTCCCATTAGCTGGGTCAGGCTCTTATTCAGTGTCCCTGTCTGGTCCCATTAGCTGGGTCAGGCTCTAATACAGTGTCTCTGTCTGGTCCCATTAGCTGGGTCACGCTCTTATTCAGTGTCCCTGTCTGGTCCCATTAGCTGGGTCAGGCTCTAATACAGTGTCCCTGTCTGGTCCCATTAGCTGGGTCAGGCTCTAATACAGTGTCCCTGTCTGGTCCCATTAGCTGGGTCAGGCTCTTATTCAGTGTCCCTGTCTGGTCCCATTAGCTGGGATACAGTGTCCCTGTCTGGTCCCATTAGCTGGGTCAGGCTCTAATACAGTGTCCCTGTCTGGTCCTATTAACTGGGTCAGGCTCTGATACAGTGTCCCTGTCTGGTCCCATTAACTGGGTCAGGCTCTTATACAGTGTCCCTGTCTGGTCCCATTAGCTGGGTCACGCTCTAATACAGTGTCCCTGTCTGGTCCCATTAGCTGGGTCAGGCTCTTATTCAGTGTCCCTGTCTGGTCCCATTAGCTGGGATACTGTGTCCCTGTCTGGTCCCATTAGCTGGGCCAGGCTCTTATACAGTGTCCCTGTCTCGTCCCAATAGCTGGGTCAGGCTCTTATACAGTGTCCCTGTCTGGTCCCATTAGCTGAGATACAGTGTCCCTGTCTGGTCCCATTAACTGGGTCAGGCTCTTATACAGTGTCCCTGTCTGGTCCCATTAGCTGGGTCAGGCTCTTATTCAGTGTCCCTGTCTGGTCCCATTAGCTGGGATACTGTGTCCCTGTCTGGTCCCAGGGTTGTTCCACTAGTCTCTATGGAGATGAGACAGGGTTGTTCCACTAGTCTCTATTGAGATGAGACAGGGTTGTTCCACTAGTCTCTATTGAGATGAGACAGGGTTGTTCCACTAGTCTCTATGAGGTGAGACAAGGTTGTTCCACTAGTCTCTATGATGTGAGACAGGGTTGTTCCACTAGTCTCTATGAGGTGAGTCAGGGTTGTTCCACTAGTCTCTATGAGGTGAGACAAGGTTGTTCCACTTGTGTCTATGAGGTGAGACAGGGTTGTTCCACTAGTCTCTATGAGGTGAGACAAGGTTGTTCCACATGTGTCTATGAGGTGAGACAGGGTTTTTCCACTAGTCTCTATGAGATGAGACAGGGTTGTTCCACTAGTCTCTATGAGGTGAGACAGGGTTTTTCCACTAGTCTCTATGAGGGGAGACAAGGTTGTTCCACTAGTCTCTATGAGGTGAAACAGGGTTTTTTCACTAGTCTCTATGAGGTGAGACAGGGTTGTTCCACAAGTCTCTATGAGGTGAGACAGGGTTGTTCCACTAGTCTCTATGAGGTGAGACAGGGTTGTTCCACTAGTCTCTATGAGGTGAGACAGGATTGTCCTGCTGGTCTCTATGAGGTGAGACAGAGTTGTTCCACTAGTCTCTATGAGGTGAGACAGGGTTGTTCCACTAGTCTCTATGAGGTGAGACAGGGTTTTTCCACTAGTCTCTATGAGGTGAGACAGGGTTGTTCCACTAGTCTCTATGAGATGAGACAGGGTTGTTCCACTAGTCTCTATGAGATGAGACAGGGTTGTTCCACTAGTCTCTGTGAGGTGAGACAGGGTTGTTCCACTAGTCTCTATGAGGTGAGACAGGGTTGTTCCACTAGTCTCTATGAGGTGAGACAGGGTTGTTCCACTAGTCTCTATGAGGTGAGACAGGGTTGTTCCACTAGTCTCTATGAGATGAGACAGGGTTGTTCCACTAGTCTCTATGAGGTGAGACAGGATTGTCCTGCTGGTCTCTATGAGGTGAGACAGGATTGTCCTGCTGGTCTCTATGAGGTGAGACAGGGTTGTTCCACTAGTCTCTATGAGGTGAGACATGGTTGTTCCACTAGTCTCTGTGAGGTGAGACAGGGTTGTTCCACTAGTCTCTATGAGATGAGACAGGAATGTTCCACTAGTCTCTATGAGATGAGACAGGGTTGTTCCACTAGTCTCTATGAGGTGAGACAAGGTTGTTCCACTAGTCTCTATGAGGTGAGACAGGGTTGTTCCACTAGTCTATATGAGGTGAGACAGGGTTGTTCCACTAGTCTCTATGAGGTGAGACAGGGTTGTTCCACTAGTCTCTATGAGGTGAGACAGGGTTGTTCCACTAGTCTCTATGAGGTGAGACAGGGTTGTTCCACTAGTCTCTATGAGGTGAGACAGGGTTGTTCCACTAGTCTCTATGAGATGAGACAGGGTTGTTCCACTAGTCTCTATGAGGTGAGACAGGGTTGTTCCACTAGTCTATATGAGGTGAGACAGGGTTGTTCCACTAGTCTCTATGAGGTGAGACAGGGTTGTTCCACTAGTCTCTATGATGTGAGACAGGGTTGTTCCACTAGTCTCCTGTTTGTTTCAGCCTCACATCCCCTGGAATGTGTGATACGTGCTGAAGAGACCATCCCAGTTGTCTGCGTTTATAAAACTGAGTTCAAATCGAATTTATACGCTGATGACATCATACTCACCCTTAGTAACCCTAGAAACCCGGCAGACTTAAAAATGATTGACTCCTTTGGCTTCCTCTCAGGATACAAGATCACCCGGAGTAAGGGAGAGGTTATGCCTCTCAACACACACATTCGTTTGGAAGACTAGTGGCATGAAGAATCTACGGAAGGCATATAGTATTTCCCCCTATAACCAAGATAGTCAGCCCTAATGGACCTAGAGCTGTCCAGGTCATCAGGGATGATAGAGATGATAGAGATGGACAACTCTCCATCTATCTTTATGACGCAGAGTTGTCCAGGTCATCAGGGATGATAGAGATGATAGAGATGGACAACTCTCCATCTATCTTTATGAGGCAGAGTTGTCCAGGTCATCAGGGATGATAGAGATGATAGAGATGGACAACTCTCCCTCTATCTTTATGAGACAGAGTTGTCCAGGTCATCAGGGATGACAGAGATTATAGAGATGGACAACTCTCCCTTTATCTTTATGGGGCGGAAGCTGAACTTCTGAAGATGAATGTACTAGCTAGGCTAGCCTAGGTCATCTCTTCCATCCCTCTTCAATTCCCAAAGTCGTGGTTAATAAGGAGGTACAAACTCTCTGCTCGCAGTTCTTTTCTGTTTCCTTTATTTAACAAGTCAGTTAACCACTAGAATACCTGCTGCCCCTCTAACTACTAGGCAACCTGCTGCCCCTCTAACCTCTAGACTACCTGCTGCCCCTCTAACCACTAGACTACCTGCTGCCCCTCTAACCACTAGGCTACCTGCTGCCCCTCTAACCTCTAGACTACCTGCTGCCCCTCTAACCACTAGACTACCTGCTGCCCCTCTAACCACTAGACTACCTGCTGCCCCTCTAACCTCTAGACTACCTGCTGCCCCTCTAACCATTAGACTACCTGCTGCCCCTCTAACCACTAGACTACCTGCTGTCCCTCTAACCACTAGACTACCTGCCTCTAACCACTAGACTACCTGCTGCCCCTCTAACCACTAGACTACCTGCTGCCCCTCTAACCACTAGAATACCTGCTGCCCCTCTAACCACTAGACTACCTGCCTCTAACCACTAGACTACCTGCTGCCCCTCTAACCACTAGACTACCTGCTGCCCCTCTAACCACTAGACTACCTGCTGCCCCTCTAACCACTAGACTACCTGCTGCCCCTCTAACCACTAGACTACCTGCTGCCCCTCTAACCACTAGACTACCTGCTGTCCCTCTAACCACTAGACTACCTGCTGCCCCTCTAACCTCTAGAATACCTGCTGCCCCTCTAACCACTAGACTACCTGCTGCCCCTCTAACCACTAGACTACCTGCTGCCCCTCTAACCACTAGACTACCTGCTGTCCCTCTAACCACTAGACTACCTGTTGCCCCTCTAACCACTAGACTACCTGCTGCCCCTCTAAACTCTAGACTACCTGCTGCCCCTCTAACCACTAGACTACCTGCTGCCCCTCTAACCACTAGACTACCTGCCTCTAACCACTAGACTACCTGCTGCCCCTCTAACCACTAGACTACCTGCTGTCCCTCTAACCACTAGACTACCTGCTGCCCCTCTAACCACTAGAATACCTGCTGTCCCTCTAACCACTAGACTACCTGCTGTCCCTCTAACCACTAGACTACCTGCTGTCCCTCTAACCACTAGACTACCTGCTGTCCCTCTAACCACTAGACTACCTGCTGCCCCTCTAACCACTAGACTACCTGCTGTCCCTCTAACCACTAGACTACCTGCTGCCCCTCTAACCACTAGACTACCTGCTGCCCCTCTAACCACTAGACTACCTGCTGCCCCTCTAACCACTAGACTACCTGCTGCCCCTCTAACCACTAGACTACCTGCTGCCCCTCTAACCACTAGACTACCTGCTGCCGCTCTAACCACTAGACTACCTGCTGCCCCTCTAACCTCTAGAATACCTGCTGCCCCTCTAACAACTAGACTACCTGCTGCCCCTCTAACCACTAGACTACCTGCTGCCCCTCTAACCACTAGACTACCTGCTGCCCCTCTAACCACTAGACTACCTGCTGCCCCTCTAACCACTAGACTACCTGCTGCCCTTCTAACCACTAGACTACCTGCTGCCCCTCTAACCACTAGACTACCTGCTGCCCCTCTAACCACTAGACTACCTGCTGCCCCTCTAACCACTAGACTACCTGCTGCCCCTCTAACCACTAGACTACCTGCTGCCCCTCTAACCACTAGACTACCTGCTGCCCCTCTAACCACTAGACTACCTGCTGTCCCTCTAACCACTAGACTACCTGCTGCCCCTCTAACCTCTAGACTACCTGCTGCCCCTCTAACCACTAGACTACCTGCTGCCCCTTTAACCACTAGACTACCTGCTGCCCCTCTAACCACTAAAAACACACAGATTTTCCTTAATGTTATTAGCCAATAGAAACACATTGAATAACAGTTGGTCCTTAATGTTATTAGCCAATAGAAACACATTGAATAACAGATGGTCCTTAATGTTATTAGCCAATAGAAACACATTGAATAACAGATAGTCCTTAATGTTATTAGCCAATAGAAACACATTGAATAACAGATAGTCCTTAATGTTATTAGCCAATAGAAACACATTGAATAACAGATGGTCCTTAATGTTATTAGCCAATAGAAACACATTGAATAACAGATGGTCCTTAATGTTATTAGCCAATAGAAACACATTGAATAACAGATAGTCCTTAATGTTATTAGCCAATAGAAACACATTGAATAACAGATAGTCCTTACTGCTATTAGCCCATAGAAACACATTGAATAACAGATTGTCCTTACTGCTATTAGCCAATAGAAACACATTGAATTACAGATTGTCCTCCGAAAAATATAAAGGAAGTTTGTTCTAAAGTGTCTCTCCAATATTTAAGAGATAAAAGAAAGATCAGGATTTTTTTTAAATAAAACATTGTATTTAACCCCAAATCTTTATCATTAAACAGCCTCCTTTTTTTGACTCGCCGACATCGACCTTAAAGATGAAATGATGTCCTTTTTTTATTTGGGGAGTTTCTCCCATTCTTCTCTGCAGATCCTCTCCAGCTCTGTCAGGTTGGATGGGGAGTTTCTCCCATTCTTCTCTGCAGCTCCTCTCCAGCTCTGTCAGGTTGGATGGGGAGTTTCTCCCATTCTTCTCTGCATATCCTCTCCAGCTTTGTCAGGTTGGATGGGGAGTTTCTCCCATTCTTCTCTGCAGATCCTCTCCAGCTCTGTCAGGTTGGATGGGGAGTTTCTCCCATTCTTCTCTGCAGCTCCTCTCCAGCTCTGTCAGGTTGGATGGGGAGTTTCTCCCATTCTTCTCTGCAGCTCCTCTCCAGCTCTGTCAGGTTGGATGGGGAGTTTTTCCCATTCTTCTCTGCAGATCCTCTCAAGCTCTGTCAGGTAAGATGGGGAGTTTCTCCCATTCTTCTCTGCATATCCTCTCAAGCTCTGTCAGGTTGGATGGGGAGTTTCTCCCATTCTTCTCTGCAGATCCTCTCAAGCTCTGTCAGGTTGGATGGGGAGTTTCTCCCATTCTTCTCTGCAGATCCTCTCAAGCTCTGTCAGGTTGGATGGGGAGTTTCTCCCATTCTTCTCTGCAGATCCTCTCAAGCTCTGTCAGGTTGGATGGGGAGTTTCTCCCATTCTTCTTTGCAGATCCTCTCAAGCTCTGTCAGGTTGGATGGGGAGTTTCTCCCATTCTTCTCTGCAGATCCTCTCCAGCTCTGTCAGGTTGGATGGGGAGTTTCTCCCATTCTTCTCTGCAGATCCTCTCCAGCTCTGTCAGGTTGGATGGGGAGTTTCTCCCATTCTTCTCTGCAGATCCTCTCCAGCTCTGTCAGGTTGGATGGGGAGTTTCTCCCATTCTTCTCTGCAGATCCTCTCAAGCTCTGTCAGGTTGGATGGGGAGTTTCTCCCATTCTTCTCTACAGATCCTCTCCAGCTCTGTCAGGTTGGATGGGGAGTTTCTCCCATTCTTCTCTGCAGATCCTCTCCAGCTCTGTCAGGTTGGATGGGGAGTTTCTCCCATTCTTCTCTGCATATCCTCTCAAGCTCTGTCAGGTTGGATGGGGAGTTTCTCCCATTCTTCTCTGCAGATCCTCTCAAGCTCTGTCAGGTTGGATGGGGAGCGACGCTGCATAGCTCTGTTCAGGTCTCTCCAGAGATGTTCGATCGGGTTCAGGCTCTGGCTGGGCCACTGAAGGACATTCATGGACTGGTCCCGAAGCCACTCCTATGTTGTCTGTGCTGTGTGCTTAGGGTCGTTGTCCTTTCCTTCCTGAGCGCTTTGGAGCGCCTTAGGTGCCTTTTGGCAAACTCCAAGCAGGCTGTCATGTGACTTTTACTGAGAAGTGGCTTCCGTCTGGCCACTCTACCATAAAGGCCTGGTTGGTGGAGTGCTGCAGAGATGGTTGTCCTTCTGGAAGGTTGTCCCATCTCAACAGAGGAACTCTAGAGCTCCGTCGCAGTGATCATCGGGTTCTTGGTCACCTCCCTGACCAGGGCCCTTCTACCCCGATTGCTCAGTTTGGCTGTGCAGCCAGCTTTAGGGAGAGTCTTAGTGGTTCCAAACTTCTTGCATTTAAGAAAGGTGCAGGCCACTGTGCTCTTGGGGACCTTCAATGCTGCAGATTTATATATATTTTGTTCTATCTGTGCCTCGACACAATCCTGTCTCAGAGCTCTACTGACAATACCTTCAACCTCATGGCTTGGTTTTGCCCTGTCATGCACGTTCAACTGTGGGACATTATATAGACAGGTGTGTGCCATTCCAAATCATGTCCAATCGGTTGAATTTAGTACAGGTGGACCCCAATCAAGTTGTAGAAATATCTCAAGGATGATCAATGGAAACAGGATGCACCTGAGCTCAATTTGTCATTATGGGGTATTGTTATGTCATTATGGGGTATTGTGATGTCATTATGGGGTATTGTGGTGTTATTATGGGGTATTGTGATGTCATTATGGGGTATTGTTATGTCATTATGGGGTATTGTTATGTCATTATGGGGTATTGTTATGTCATTATGGGGTATTGTTATGTCATTATGGGGTATTGTTATGTCATTATGGGGTATTGTGATGTCATTATGGGGTATTGTGATGTCGTTATGGGGTATTGTGATGTCATTTTGGGGTATTGTTATGTCATTGTAGGGTATTGTTATGTCATTATGGGGTATTGTGATGTCGTTATGGGGTATTGTCTGTAGATTGATGGGGATCATTTTTAGTTGATCAGGAACCCTGACGGAGTTCCTCATTTTAGAATAAAAATGTAGAAAAAGTGAAGGGCTGTGAAATCTTTCTGAATGCATTGTATCTACAGCTTAAAAAACAGTCATACACTTGGTCGGTACTAAAATAGGGATGCTGAACCTGCCTACAGAGTTAGATCAGAACCTCAGGAAAGCTGTGTCCACTGAGAGGAACTGTATGAGGCTTTTATAGACTGTTGTTTTTTTCTCCCGAACACATCTTCCTCCATTCAGACAGCATGGGGACCTGAACACTTCTCTCACACATCTTCCTCCGTTCAGACAGCATGGGGACCTGAACACTTCTCTCACACATCTTCCTCCATTCAGACAGCATGGGGACCTGAACACTTCTCTCACACATCTTCCTCCGTTCAGACAGCATGGGACCTGAACACTTCTCTCACACATCTTCCTCCATTCAGACAGCGTGGGGACCTGAACACTTATCTCACACATTTTCCTCCGTTCAGACAGCATGGGACCTGAACACTTCTCTCACACATCTTCCTCCGTTCAGACAGCGTGGTACCTGAACACTTCTCTCAGACATCTTCCTCCATTCAGACAGCATGGGACCTGAACACTTCTCTCACACATCTTCCTCCATTCAGACAGCATGGGGACCTGAACACTTCTCTCACACATCTTCCTCCATTCAGACAGCAAGGGACCTGAACACTTCTCTCACACATCTTCCTCCATTCAGACAGCATGGGACCTGAACACTTCTCTCACACATCTTCCTCCGTTCAGACAGCAGGGGGACCTGAACACTTCTCTCACACATCTTCCTCCGTTCAGACAGCAGGGGGACCTGAACACTTCTCTCACACATCTTCCTCCATTCAGACAGCATGGGGACATGAACACTTCTCTCACACATCTTCCTCCATTCAGACAGCATGGGGACCTGAACACTTCTCTCACACATCTTCCTCCGTTCAGACAGCAGGGGGACCTGAACACTTCTCTCACACATCTTCCTCCATTCAGACAGCATGGGGACCTGAACACTTCTCTCACACATCTTCCTCCATTCAGACAGCATGGGACCTGAACACTTCTCCCACACATCTTCCTCCATTCAGACAGCATGGGGACCTGAACACTTCTCTCACACATCTTCCTCCATTCAGACAGCATGGGGACCTGAACACTTCTCTCACACATCTTCCTCCATTCAAACAGCATGGGGACCTGAACACTTCTCTCACACATCTTCCTCCATTCAGACAGCAGGGGACCTGAACACTTCTCTCAGACATCTTCCTCCATTCAGACAGCATGTGACCTGAACACTTCTCTCATACATCTTCCTCCATTCAGACAGCATGGGGACCTGA
>NC_143040.1:6782500-6800000 GCF_057628025.1 Oncorhynchus mykiss | reverse complement strand
TACCCCTCCCCTTCACTAACACAATGATACCCTTTCCCCTTCACTAACACACTTATACCCCTTCCCCTTCACTAACACACTGATACCCCTTCACTAACACACTGATACCCCTTCCCCTTCACTAACACACTGATACCCCTTCCCCTTCACTAACACACTGATACCCCTTCCCTAACACACTGATACCCCTTCACTAACACACTGATACCCCTTCACTAACACACTGATACCCCTTCTCTAACACACTGATACCCCTTCACTAACACACTGATACCCCTTCACTAACACACTGATACCCCTTCCCTAACACACTGATACCCCTTCACTAACACACTGATACCCCTTCACTAACACACTGATACCCCTCCCCTTCACTAACACAATGATACCCTTTCCCCTTCACTAACACACTTATACCCCTTCCCCTTCACTAACACACTGATACCCCTTCACTAACACACTGATACCCCTTCCCCTTCACTAACACACTGATACCCCTTCCCCTTCACTAACACACTGATACCCCTTCACTAACACACTGATACCCCTTCACTAACACACTGATACCCCTTCCCCTTCACTAACATACTGATACCCCTTCCCCTTCACTAACACACTGATACCCCTTCCCCTTCACTAACACACTGATACCCCTTCTCTAACACACTGATACCCCTTCACTAACACACTGATACCCCTTCACTAACACACTGATACCCCTTCCCCTTCACTAACACACTGATACCCCTTCCCCTTCACTAACACACTGATACCCTTTCCCCTTCACTAACACACTGATACCCCTTCCCTTCACTAACACACTGATACCCCTTCCCCTTCACTAACACACTGATACCCCTTCCCTTCACTAACACACTGATACCCCTTCCCTTCACTAACACACTGATACCCCTTCACTAACACACTGATACCCCTTCACTAACACACTGATACCCCTTCACTAACACACTGATACCCCTTCCCTTCACTAACACACTGATACCCCTTCTCTAACACACTGATACCACTTCACTAACACACTGATACCCCTTCCCCTTCACTAACACACTGATACCCCTTCACTAACACTCTGATACCCCTTCACTAACACACTGATACCCCTTCACTAACACACTGATACCCCTTCCCCTTCACTAACACACTGATACCCCTTCACTAACACACTGATACCCCTTCACTAACACACTGATACCCCTTCCCCTTCACTAACACACTGATACCCCTTCACTAACAAACTGATACCCTCCACTAACACACTGATACCTCTTCACTAACACACTGATACCCCTTCCCCTTCTCTAACACACTGATACCCCTTCACTAACACACTGATACCCCTTCACTAACACACTGATACCCCTTCTCTAACACACTGATACTCCTTCACTAACACACTGATACCCCTTCCCCTTCACTAACACACTGATACCCCTTCCCCTTCACTAACACACTGATACCCCTTCACTAACACACTGATACCCCTTCACTAACACACTGATACCCCTTCACTAACACACTGATAACCCTTCACTAACACACTGATACCCCTTCACTAACAAACTGATACCCCTCCACTAACACACTGCTACCCCTTCACTAACACACTGATACCCCTTCACTAACACACTGAAACCCCTGCACTAACACACTGCTACCCCTTCACTAACACACTGATACCCCTTCACTAACACACTGATACCCCTTCACTAACACACTGCTACCCCTTCACTAACACACTGATACCCCTTCACTAACACACTGATAGCCCTTCACTAACACACTTATACCCCTTCCCCTTCACTAACACACTGGTATCCCTTTACTAACACACTGATACCCCTTCCCCTTCACTAACACACTGATACCCCTTCCCCTTCAATAACACACTGATACCCCTTCACTAACACACTGATACCCCTTCACTAACACACTGATATACTCCTCTATATCCTCCTCCTCTCTATCCTTTCTAACCTCCTCTCTTTCCTCCTCTATATCCTATCTTTCCTCATTCTCCTCCTCTCTCTCCTCCTCTCTCGCCCCTCTCTCTCCTCTAACCTCTTCTCTTTCCTCCTCTGTACTCTCTTTCCCCGTCTCTCTCCTCCTCTCTGTCCTCTCTAACCTCCTCTCTCTCCTCCTCTATCCTCATTCTCCTCCTCTCTCTCCTCCTCTCTAACCTCCTCTCTTTCCTCCTCTATATCCTCTCTATCCTCTCTCTCCTCCTCTCTCTCTTCCTCTCTATCCTCTAACCTCTTCTCTTTCCTCCTCTATACTCTCTTTCCCCGTCTCTCTCCTCCTCTCTATCCTCTCTAACCTCCTCTCTTTCCTCCTCTATATCCTCTTTCTCCTCCTCTCTCTCCTCATCGCTCTCCTCTTCTCTCTCCTCCTCTCTATCCTCTCTAACCTCTTCTCTTTCCTCCTCTATACTGTCTCTCCTCCTCTCTCTCCTCTCTAACCTCCTCTCTCTCATCCTCTCTATCCTCTCTAACCTCCTATCTTTCTTCCTCTATGTCCTCATTCTCCTCCTCTCTCTCCTCTCTCTCCTTCTCTCTCCTCCTCATCTCTATCCTCATCTCTATCCTCCTCTCTCTTTCCTCCTCTCTATACACTCTCTCCTCCCCTATATCCTCTCTCTCCTATTCTCTCTCCTTCTCTGTGTCCTCTCTCTCTTCCTCTCTCTCCTCCTCTCTATCCTATCTACCCGACTCTCTTTCCTCCTCTAAATCCTTTCTATCCTCTGCTCCATCTCCTCTCTCTGTCCTCTCTCCCCTCCTCTCTCCTCCTCTCTATCCCCCTCTCTCTCTCTCCCTCTCTTCCTGTGATCTCTCTCCTCCCTCAGAACCAGTTTCTCTTCCTCTGTCTCTGGTTCTCCTCTCCCTCCCTCTCACCACGTTCTCCTCTCCCTCCCTCTCAACCCGTTCTCCTCTCCCTCAATCTCACCACGTTCTCCTCTCCTCCCTCTCACCACGTTCTCCTCTCCTCCCTCTCAACACATTCTCCTCTCCCTCCCTCTCCCTCCCTCTTCCTCCCTCTCCCTCCCTCTCCTCCCTCTCCCTCCCTCTCCCTCCCTCTCCCTCCATCCCTCTCTCTTTCTCCTCTACTTCCCTCCCTCCCTCTTTCTTTCTCCTCTCCTCTCCTTCCCTCCCTCTCTCTTTCTCCTCTCCTTTCCTCTCCTTCCCTCTGTCCCTCTCTCTTTCTCCTCTCCCTCCCTCCCTCTCTCTTTCTCCTCTCCGTCCCTCCCTCCCTCTCTCTTTCTCCTCTCCTCTCCTTCCCTCTCTCTCTCTTTCTCCTCTCCTTCCCCCCTCCATCTCTCTTTCTCCTCTCCTTCCCTCCCTCCCTCTCTCTTTCTCCTCTCCTTCCCTCCCTCTCTCTTTCTTCTCTCCTTCCTTCCCTCCATCTCTCTTTCTCCTCTCCTTCCCTCCCTCCCTCTCTCTCTCTTTCTCCTCTCCATCCCTCCCTCCCTCCCTCCCTATCTCTTTCTCCTCTCCTCTCCTTCCCTCCCTCTCTCTTTCTCCTCTCCTCTCCTTCCCTCCCGCCCTCTCTCTTCTCCTCTCCTTCCCTCCCTCCCTCTCTCGTTCTCCTCTCCTTCCCTCCCTCCCTCTCTCTTTCTCCTCTCCTTCCCTCCCTCCCTCTCTCTTTCTCCTCTCCTTCCCTCCCTCCCTCCCTCCCTCTCTCTTTCTCCTCTCCTTCCCTCCCTCCCTCCCTCTCTCTTTCTCCTCTCCTTCCCTCCCTCACTCTCTCTTTCTCCTCTCCTTCCCTCCCTCCCTCTCTCTTTCTCCTCTCCTTCCCTCCCTCTGTCCCTCTCTCTTTCTCCTCTCCTTCCCTCCCTCCCTCCCTCTCTCTTTCTCCTGTCCTTCCCTCCCTCCGTCCCTCTCTCTTTCTCCTCTCCTTCCCTCCCTCCCTCTCTCTCTCTTTCTCCTCTCCTTCCCTCCCTCCCTCCCTCTCTCTTTCTCCTCTCCTTCCCTCTGTCTTTCTCTCTCTCTCTATCCCCTCTACAGTGTACTGCTTAACAGCGACAGAGGAAGGGACTCAGACTCTGAGGTTTGAGTTTCATGGCCTCTGCAGTCCTAGCCCCAGCTGTACACACACACACACACACACACACACACACACACACACACACACACACACACACACACACACACACACACACACACACACACACTCACACTCACAAACACACACACAAACACACATACACACACACACAAACACACACAAACACACACACACACACACACACACACTGCCTTGCTGCAGTGGTCCTGGCTGAGTGACTGAGGCAGCGTGGGGATCCTTTGTGGGGGAGGAGCTGTACTGCAGTGATGGTTCCTCCCTCCCTTCTTTTCTCTACATTCCCTCTCTCCTTACTACCTTCCCTCTCTCCTTACTACCTTAGTACCTTCCCTCTCCCCTTACTACCTTCCCTCTCTCCTTACTACCTTCCCTCTCTCTCCTTACTACCTTACTACCTTACTACCTTACTACCGTTCTCTACATTCCCTCTGTCCTTACTACCTTACTACCTTACTACCTTCCCTCTCTCCTTACTACCTTACTACCTTCCCTCTCCCCTTACTACCTTCCCTCTCTCCTTACTACCTTCCCTCTCTCCTTACTACCTTACTACCTTACTACCGTTCTCTACATTCCCTCTGTCCTTACTACCTTACTACCTTACTACCTTCCCTCTCTCCTTACTACCTACCTACTGTTCTCTACATTCCCTCTCTCCTTACTACCTTATTACCTTCCCTCTGTCCTTACTACCTTACTACCGTTCTCTACATTCCCTCTGTCCTTACTACCTTACTACCTTAATACCTTCCCTCTCTCCTTACTACCTTCCTACCGTTCTCTACATTCCCTCTCTCCTTACTACCTTATTACCTTCCCTCTCTCCTTACTACCTTACTACCTTCCCTCTCTCCTTACTACCTTACTACCTTGCTACCTTACTACCTTACTACCTTACTACCTTACTACCTTACTACCTTCCCTTTCTCCTTACTACCTTACTACGTTACTACCTTACTACGTTCCCTCTCTCCTTACTACCTTACTACCTTGCTACATTACTACCTTACTACCTTCCCTCTCTCTTTACTACCTTACTACCTTACTACCTTCCCTCTCTCCTTACTACCTTACTACGTTACTACCTTACTACCTTCCCTCTCTCCTTACTACCTTACTACCTTACTACCTTCCCTTTCTCCTTACTACCTTACTACGTTACTACCTTACTACGTTCCCTCTCTCCTTACTACCTTACTACCTTGCTACATTACTACCTTACTACCTTCCCTCTCTCTTTACTACCTTACTACCTTACTACCTTCCCTCTCTCCTTACTACCTTACTACGTTACTACCTTACTACCTTCCCTCTCTCCTTACTACCTTACTACCTTACTACCTTCCCTTTCTCCTTACTACCTTACTACGCTACTACCTTACTACCTTCCCTCTCTCCTTACTACCTTACTACCTTACTACGTTACTACCTTACTACCTTCCCATTCTCCTTACTACCTTACTACGTTACTACCTTACTATCTTCCCTCTCTCCTTACTACCTTACTACGTTACTACCTTACTACCTTCCCTCTCTCCTTACTACCTTACTACCTTGCTACCTTACTACCTTACTACCTTACTACCTTCCCTCTCTCCTTACTACCTTACTACCTTGCTACATTACTACCTTACTACCTTACTAATTTCCCTCTCTCCTTACTACCTTACTACCTTACTACCTTCCCTCTCTCCTTACTACCTTCGTACCGTTCTTTACATTCCCTCTCTCCTTACTACCTTACTACCTTCCCTCTCTCCTTAAAACCTTGCTACCTTGCTAACTTACTACCTTACTACCTTACTACCTTCCCTCTCTCCTTACTACCTTACTACGTTACAACCTTACTACCTTCCCTCTCTCCTTACTACCTTGCTACCTTACTACCTTACTACCTACCTTACTACCTTCCCTCTCTCCTTACTACCTTACTACCTTACTACCTTCCCTCTCTCCTTACTACATTACTACCTTCCCTCTCTCCTTACTACCTTACTACCTTACTACCTTCCCTCTCTCCTTACTACATTACTACCTTCCCTCTCTCCTTACTACCTTACTACGTTACTACCTTACTACCTTCCCTCTCTCCTTACTACCTTACTACCTTCCCTCTCTCCTTAAAACCTTGCTACCTTGCTAACTTACTACCTTACTACCTTACTACCTTCCCTCTCTCCTTACTACCTTACTACGTTACAACCTTACTACCTTCCCTCTCTCCTTACTACCTTGCTACCTTACTACCTTACTACCTACCTTACTACCTTCCCTCTCTCCTTACTACCTTACTACCTTACTACCTTCCCTCTCTCCTTACTACATTACTACCTTCCCTCTCTCCTTACTACCTTACTACCTTACTACCTTCCCTCTCTCCTTACTACATTACTACCTTCCCTCTCTCCTTACTACCTTACTACGTTACTACCTTACTACCTTCCCTCTCTCCTTACTACCTTACTACCTTGCTACCTTACTACCTTACTACCTTACTACCTTCCCTCTCTCCTTACTACCTTACTACCTTCCCTCTCTCCTTACTACCTTCCTACCTTACTACCTTACTACATTACTACCTTACTACCTTACTACCTTACTACCTTCCCTCTCTCCTTACTACCTTACTACCTTACTACGTTACTACCTTACTACGTTCCCTCTCTCCTTACTACCTTACTACCTTGCTACATTACTACCTTACTACCTTCCCTCTCTCTTTACTACCTTACTACCTTACTACCTTCCCTCTCTCCTTACTACCTTACTACGTTACTACCTTACTACCTTCCCTCTCTCCTTACTACCTTACTACCTTACTACCTTCCCTTTCTCCTTACTACCTTACTACGCTACTACCTTACTACCTTCCCTCTCTCCTTACTACCTTACTACCTTACTACGTTACTACCTTACTACCTTCCCATTCTCCTTACTACCTTACTACGTTACTACCTTACTACCTTCCCTCTCTCCTTACTACCTTACTACGTTACTACCTTACTACCTTCCCTCTCTCCTTACTACCTTACTACCTTGCTACCTTACTACCTTACTACCTTACTACCTTCCCTCTCTCCTTACTACCTTACTACCTTGCTACATTACTACCTTACTACCTTACTAATTTCCCTCTCTCCTTACTACCTTACTACCTTACTACCTTACTACCTTCCCTCTCTCCTTACTACCTTCGTACCGTTCTTTACATTCCCTCTCTCCTTACTACCTTACTACCTTCCCTCTCTCCTTAAAACCTTGCTACCTTGCTAACTTACTACCTTACTACCTTACTACCTTCCCTCTCTCCTTACTACCTTACTACGTTACAACCTTACTACCTTCCCTCTCTCCTTACTACCTTGCTACCTTACTACCTTACTACCTACCTTACTACCTTCCCTCTCTCCTTACTACCTTACTACCTTACTACCTTCCCTCTCTCCTTACTACATTACTACCTTCCCTCTCTCCTTACTACCTTACTACCTTACTACCTTCCCTCTCTCCTTACTACATTACTACCTTCCCTCTCTCCTTACTACCTTACTACGTTACTACCTTACTACCTTCCCTCTCTCCTTACTACCTTACTACCTTGCTACCTTACTACCTTACTACCTTACTACCTTCCCTCTCTCCTTACTACCTTACTACCTTCCCTCTCTCCTTACTACCTTCCTACCTTACTACCTTACTACATTACTACCTTACTACCTTACTACCTTACTACCTTCCCTCTCTCCTTACTACCTTACTACCTTGCTACATTACTACCTTACTACCTTACTCATTTCCCTCTCTCCTTACTACCTTACTACCTTACTACCTTCCCTCTCTCCTTACTACCTTCGTACCGTTCTCTACATTCCCTCTCTCCTTACTACCTTACTACCTTCCCTCTCTCCTTAAAACCTTGCTACCTTGCTAACTTACTACCTTACTACCTTACTACCTTCCCTCTCTCCTTACTACCTTACTACGTTACAACCTTACTACCTTCCCTCTCTCCTTACTACCTTGCTACCTTACTACCTTACTACCTACCTTACTACCTTCCCTCTCTCCTTACTACCTTACTACCTTACTACCTTCCCTCTCTCCTTACTACATTACTACCTTCCCTCTCTCCTTACTACCTTACTACGTTACTACCTTACTACCTTCCCTCTCTCCTTACTACCTTACTACCTTGCTACCTTACTACCTTACTACCTTACTACCTTCCCTCTCTCCTTACTACCTTACTACCTTCCCTCTCTCCTTACTACCTTCCTACCTTACTACCTTACTACATTACTACCTTACTACCTTACTACCTTCCTACCTTACTACCTTACAACCTTACTACCTTACTACCTTACTACCTTACTACCCGTTCTCTACCTTCCCTCTCTCCTTACTACCTTACTGCCTTACAACCTTACAACCTTACTACCTTACTACCCGTTCTCTACATTCCCTCTCTACTTAATTCCTTACTACCTTACAACCTTACAACCTTAGAACCTTACTACCTTACTACCTTACTACCCGTTCCCTGCAGACCCACTCTCCTTACTACCCTTTCTCTCACCCCTCAGAATACACATGGTGGATCCCTTGCTTCCTTAATCCCTACACTCATCCTTCCCATCCTCCTCTGAATCCCCCTTGCCCTCCAACTCTTCCCTCTCCTCTCCTCTCTCCTCCAGCCTCTCCTCTCTCCTACAGCCTCTCCTCTCCTCTCTCCTCCAGCCTCTCCTCTCCTCTCCTCTCTCCTACAGCCTCTCCTCTCCTCTCTCCTCCAGCCTCTCCTTTCCTCTCTCCTCCAGCCTCTCCTCTCCTCTCTCCTCCAGCCACTCATCTCCTCTATCCTCCAGCCTTTCCTCTCCTGTCTCCTTCAGCCTCTCCTGTATCCTCCAGCCTCTCCTCTCCTCTCTTCTCCAGCCTCCCTTCTCCTCTCTCCTCCAGCCACTCCTCTCCTCTCTCCTCCAGCCTCTCCTCTCTCCTCCAGTCTATCCATTCTTCTCCAGCCTCTCCTCTCTCCTCCAGCCTCTCCTCTCTTCTCCTCTCTCCTCCAGCCTCTCCTCTCCTCTCTTCTCCTGCCTCTCCTCTCCTCTCTCCTCCAGCCTCTCCTCTCCTCTCTTCTCCAGCCTCCCTTCTCCTCTCTCCTCCAGCCACTCCTCTCCTCTCTCCTCCAGCCTCTCCTCTCTCCTCCAGTCTATCCATTCTTCTCCAGCCTCTCCTCTCTCCTCCAGCCTCTCCTCTCTTCTCCTCTCTCCTCCAGCCTCTCTTCTCCTCTCTCCTCCAGCCTCTCCTCTCCTCTCTCCTCCAGCCTCTCCTCTCCTCTCTCCTCCAGCCTCTCCTCTCCTCTCTTCTCCTGCCTCTCCTCTCCTCTCTCCTCCAGCCTCTCCTCTCGTCTCCTCTCTTCTCCAGTGAAGTCTTAATGCAGTGAATTCTCTTGTATTCTACTGTAGCTTTCCCCCATTCCTTCTCCTCATATCAACAGAAATCCCCTTCAACCGCGTCCCCATGTTCTCCTCCTCTGTCTCTAGATGAAGGGCCTCATTGCCTCCCCTTTAATCCACCTGCATTGAACATCAACACACACACACACACACACACACACACACACACACACACACACACACACACACACACACACATACACAGACACACAGGCAGGCTACATACAAACACAAAAACATAAGCCAGTTCGCGCTCACACACACACACACACACACACGCATACACACATACACACACACACACATACACACACACACACACACACACACACACACACACACACACACACACACACACACACACACACACACACATACATATGCACCTACACCCACCCACCCACACACTCTCCTCTCCCAGCGTAGTGTATAGCTAGGACATGTGATCCACTTAACTATGTAGAGAGGATCCTGAGGCGACTGACTGACTGGCCTGTGGCAGCCAAACACACACACACACACACACACACACACACACACACACACACACACACACACACACACACACACACACACAGAGTTGACTTCCCTGTGGCAGATACAGCCATCACAGCACTGCCTCACAGCTCCCCGGGGGATCCTCATCTGAATCTGGGGAAGAAGCCAACAACCCAAAGTATCACCTCAGTCAACTGAACAGAGTTGTAATGTCCCCGCGTGCAGTTTTGGGGGAAGTTGCTAACCAGCGCTAACATTATAGCTCTATATACACAGCACAATGACTAGACGTCTATAGGTATCTGCAGGCACAGCATTGGCTCGTGAAACTACATCTAGCGTCCTTCATACTGGACACAGAGACATAAACTGACTCTGGGGAATGTTATGAACCCGGAACCCCCAGTCAACGGAACACAGTGGGTCACAATGATATGGAACCGGAACCTCCAGTCAACTGAACATCGTGGGTCACAATGATATGGAACCGGAACCTCCAGTCAACTGAACACCGTGGGTCACAATGATATGGAACCTGAACCCCCAGTCAACTGAACACAGTGGGTCACAATGATATGGAACCTGAACCCCCCAGTCAACTTAACACCGTGAGTCACAATGATATGGAACCGGAGCCCCCAGTCAACTGAACACAGTGGGTCACAATGATATGGAACCTGAACCCCCAGTCAACTGAACACCGTGGGTCACAATGATATGGAACCGGAACCCCCAGTCAACTGAACACCGTGGGTCACAATGATATGGAACCGGAACCTCCAGTCAACTGAACATCGTGGGTCACAATGATATGGAACCGGAACCCCCAGTCAACTGAACACCGTGGGTCACAATGATATGGAACCGGAACCCCAGTCAACTGAACAGGGAATGTCACAATGATATGGAACCGGAACCCCCAGTCAACTGAACACCGTGGGTCACAATGATATAGAACCGGAACCCCAGTCAACTGAACACCGTGGGTCACAATGATATAGAACCTTAACCCAAGTCAACTGAACACAGTGGGTCACAATGATATGGAACCGGAACCCCCCAGTCAACTGAACAGGGAATGTCACAATGATATGGAACTGGAACCCCAGTCAACTGAACACCGTGGGTCACAATGATATGGAACCTTAACCCCAGTCAACTGAACACAGTGGGTCACAATGATATGGAACCTGAACCCCCCAGTCAACTGAACACCATGAGTCACAATGGTATGGAACCTGATCCCCAGTCAACTGAACACCGTGGGTCACAATGATATAGAACCTTAACCCCAGTCAACTGAACACAGTGGGTCACAATGATATGGAACCGGAACCCCCAGTCAACTGAACACAGTGGGTCACAATGATATGGAACCGGAACCCCCAGTCAACTGAACACAGTGGGTCACAATGATATGGAACCGGAACCCCCAGTCAACTGATTACCGTGGGTCACAATGATATAGAACCGGAACCCCAGTCAACTGAACACCGTGGGTCACAATGATATAGAACCTTAACCCAAGTCAACTGAACACAGTGGGTCACAATGATATGGAACCGGAACCCCAGTCAACTGAACAGGGAATGTCACAATGATATGGAACTGGAACCCCAGTCAACTGAACACCGTGGGTCACAATGATATGGAACCTTAACCCCAGTCAACTGAACACAGTGGGTCACAATGATATGGAACCTGAACCCCCCAGTCAACTGAACACCGTGAGTCACAATGATATGGAACCGAAACCCCCAGTCAACTGAACACCGTGAGTCACAATGGTATGGAACCTGAACCCCAGTCAACTGAACACCGTGGGTCACAATGATATAGAACCTTAACCCCAGTCAACTGAACACAGTGGGTCACAATGATATGGAACCAGAACCCCCAGTCAACTGAACACAGTGGGTCACAATGATATGGAACCGGAACCCCCAGTCAACTGAACACAGTGGGTCACAATGATATGGAACCGGAGCCCCCAGTCAACTGAACACAGTGGGTCACAATGATATGGAACCGGAACCCCAGTCAACTGAACACAGTGGGTCACAATGATATGGAACCGGAGCCCCCAGTCAACTGAACACAGTGGGTCACAATGATATGGAACCGGAACCCTCAGTCAACTGAACACTGTGGGTCACAATGATATGGAACCGGAACCCCCAGTCAACTGAACACAGTGGGTCACAATGATATGGAACCGGAGCCCCCAGTCAACTGAACACAGTGGGTCACAATGATATGGAACCGGAGCCCCCAGTCAACTGAACACAGTGGGTCACAATGATATGGAACCGGAACCCCCAGTCAACTGAACACAGTGGGTCACAATGATATGGAACCGGAACCCTCATTCAACTGAACACCGTGGGTCACAATGATAAGGAACCTTAAACCCCAGTCAACTGAACAGGGAATGTCACAATGATATATAACCTTAAACCCCAGGCAACTGAACAGGGAATGTCACAATGATATAAAACCGGAACACCCAGTCAACCGAACACCGTGGATCACAATGATATAGAACCTTAAACCCCAGTCAACTGAACAGGGAATGTCACAATGATATAGAACCTTAACCCCAGTCAACTGAACAGGGAATGTCACAATGATAAGGAACCTTAAACCCCAGTCAACTGAACAGGGAATGTCACAATGATAAGGAACCTTAAACCCCAGTCAACTGAACAGGGAATGTCACAATGATAAGGAACCTTAAAGCCCAGTCAACTGAACAGGGAATGTCACAATGATATAGAACTTTAACCCCAGTCAACTGAACAGGGAATGTCACAATGATATAGAGCCTTAAACCCCAGTCAACTGAACAGGGAATGTCACAATGATATCGAACCTTAACCCCAGTCAACTGAACAGGGAATGTCACAATGATAAGGAACCTTAAACCCCAGTCAACTGAACAGGGAATGTCACAATGATATAGAACCTTAACCCCAGTCAACTGAACAGGGAATGTCACAATGATAGGGAACCTTAAACCCCAGTCAACTGAACAGGGAATGTCACGATGATATAGAACCTTAAACCCCAGTCAACTGAACAGGGAATGTCACGATGATATAGAACCTTAAACCCCAGTCAACTGAACAGGGAATGTCACAATGATATGGAACTGGAACCCCAGTCAACTGAACACCGTGGGTCACAATGATATGGAACCTTAACCCCAGTAAACTGAACACAGTGGGTCACAATGATATGGAACCTGAACCCCCCAGTCAACTGAACACCGTGAGTCACAATGATATGGAACCGAAACCCCCAGTCAACTGAACACCGTGAGTCACAATGGTATGGAACCTGAACCCCAGTCAACTGAACACCGTGGGTCACAATGATATAGAACCTTAACCCCAGTCAACTGAACACAGTGGGTCACAATGATATGGAACCAGAACCCCCAGTCAACTGAACACAGTGGGTCACAATGATATGGAACCGGAACCCCCAGTCAACTGAACACAGTGGGTCACAATGATATGGAACCGGAGCCCCCAGTCAACTGAACACAGTGGGTCACAATGATATGGAACCGGAACCCCAGTCAACTGAACACAGTGGGTCACAATGATATGGAACCGGAACCCCCAGTCAACTGAACACAGTGGGTCACAATGATATGGAAACGGAACCCTCAGTCAACTGAACACTGTGGGTCACAATGATATGGAACCGGAACCCCCAGTCAACTGAACACAGTGGGTCACAATGATATGGAACCGGAGCCCCCAGTCAACTGAACACAGTGGGTCACAATGATATGGAACCGGAGCCCCCAGTCAACTGAACACAGTGGGTCACAATGATATGGAACCGGAATCCCCAGTCAACTGAACACAGTGGGTCACAATGATATGTAACCGGAACCCTCATTCAACTGAACACCGTGGGTCACAATGATAAGGAACCTTAAACCCCAGTCAACTGAACAGGGAATGTCACAATGATATAGAACCTTAAACCCCAGTCAACTGAACAGGGAATGTCACAATGATATAGAACCTTAAACCCCAGTCAACTGAACAGGGAATGTCACAATGATATAGAACCTCAACCCCAGTCAACTGAACAGGGAATGTCACAATGATATAGAACCGGAACACCCAGTCAACTGAACACCGTGGATCACAATGATATAGAACCTTAAACCCCAGTCAACTGAACAGGGAATGTCACAATGATATAGAACCTTAACCCCAGTCAACTGAACAGGGAATGTCACAATGATAAGGAACCTTAAACCCCAGTCAACTGAACAGGGAATGTCACAATGATAAGGAACCTTAAACCCCAGTCAACTGAACAGGGAATGTCACAATGATAAGGAACCTTAAAGCCCAGTCAACTGAACAGGGAATGTCACAATGATATAGAACTTTAACCCCAGTCAACTGAACAGGGAATGTCACAATGATATAGAACCTTAAACCCCAGTCAACTGAACAGGGAATGTCACAATGATATCGAACCTTAACCCCAGTCAACTGAACAGAGAATGTCACAATGATAAGGAACCTTAAACCCCAGTCAACTGAACAGGGAATGTCACAATGATATAGAACCTTAACCCCAGTCAACTGAACAGGGAATGTCACAATGATAGGGAACCTTAAACCCCAGTCAACTGAACAGGGAATGTCACGATGATATAGAACCTTAAACCACAGTCAACTGAACAGGGAATGTCACAATGATAAGGAACCTTAAACCCCAGTCAACTGAACAGGGAATGTCACAATGATATAGAACCTTAAACCCCAGTCAACTGAACAGGGAATGTCACAATGATATAGAACCTTACCCCCAGTCAACTGAACAGGGAATGTCACAATGATATAGAATGTTTAAATATGGCACCAAATGTTGTTCTGTAATGGGAGACGTTTTCACAAACGTTTGGACGGTTTAAATAAAGCTCGCTATGATTTAAAAAACCTTGTTGGTGTGGTATCTTATCCAATCACCTTTCCTTTCTGGAATACCAATGATCTACTGATAGAAATACAACATGTAGAACAGATGGTGTCTGACGAGGATGCATCACAACTCTTCTATTAATGACATTTCTACCTGAAACGGTCCTGAATGCTTCCTGTTATGACCCTGACGGTCCTGAATGTTTCCTGTTATGAACCTGATGGTCCTGAATGCTTCCTGTTATGAATCTGATGGTCCTGAATGCTTCCTGTTATGAACCTGACGGTCCTGAATGCTTCCTGTTATGAACATGATGGTCCTGAATGCTTCCTGTTATGAACCTGTGAGTCCTGAACACTTCCTGTTATGAACCTGTGAGTCCTGAACGCTTCCTGTTATGAACCTGATGGTCCTGAACGCTTCCTGTTATGAACCTGCGAGTCCTGAACGCTTCCTGTTATGAACCTGTGAGTCCTAAACACTTCCTGTTATGAACCTGTGAGTCCTGAACGCTTCCTGTTATGAACCTGTGAGTCCTAAACACTTCCTGTTATGAACCTGTGAGTCCTGAACGCTTCCTGTTATGAACCTGTGAGTCCTGAACACTTCCTGTTATGAACCTGTGAGTCCTGAACGCTTCCTGTTATGAACCTGTGAGTCCTGAACGCTTCCTGTTATGAACCTGTGAGTCCTGAACGCTTCCTGTTATGAACCTGTGAGTCCTGAACGCTTCCTGTTATGAACCTGTGAGTCCTGAACGCTTCCTGTTATGAACCTGATGGTCCTGAACGCTTCCTGTTATGAACCTGTGAGTCCTGAACGCTTCCTGTTATGAACCTGACGGTCCTGAACGCTTCCTGTTATGAACCTGTGAGTCCTAAATCCTTCCTGTTATGAACCTGTGAGTCCTGAACGCTTCCTGTTATGAACCTGTGAGTCCTGAACGCTTCCTGTTATGAACCTGTGAGTCCTGAACGCTTCCTGTTATGAACCTGATGGTCCTGAATCTTTCCTGTTATGAACCTGTGAGTCCTGAACGCTTCCTGTCATGAACCTGTGAGTCCTGAACGCTTCCTGTTATGAACCTGTGAGTCCTGAACACTTCCTGTTATGAACCTGTGAGTCCTGAACGCTTCCTGTTATGAACCTGTGAGTCCTGAACGCTTCCTGTTATGAACCTGTGAGTCCTGAACGCGTCCTGTTATGAACCTGTGAGTCCTGAACACTTCCTGTTATGAACCTGTGAGTCCTGAACACTTCCTGTTATGAACATGTGAGTCCTGAACACTTCCTGTTATGAACCTGTGAGTCCTGAACGCTTCCTGTTATGAACCTGCTCAGTAAAAATACATGAGGAAAAAGCGGATTTGTAATTTCAGTTTATTTCCTGAATTGTCCCTGTCAGACAGTATAGTAATAATGTAACTGACTCTATCAGATACGCTACACAGAAAACGTGGCAGTCACTTTGCATTAAAACTGTTTACTAAATGAAGGAAGTAGGACACAGTGAGCATGGGCTGTAGGTTTCCATTGGTTACGCAGATTTTTATATTTCCTGTTTGTTGTAGGGTCCCTCCCAAGTGGCACCCTATTCCCTACGTAGAGCACGACCTTTGACCAGAGTCCATAAAGGGAGCCCATTGGGCCCTGTTCAGAAGTAGGGCTCCAACAAAGGGGAATAGTGTACCATTTGGGATGTAGCCATGGCAACCACTGTCTTTTACAGTCGTGTTCCAATTGGTCACAGGGATGCCGAGTGAAATCAGTTTATGCTGATTTTTGTTACAGTGCTAATCCTCTGTGTTGTGATTGGTCACGGAAAGGTCACTAAAGGATTCTGATTGGTCACCAGGTTTAGAGTGTGACCTCGGGATGAGTGAGAGAGGGAGGGAGGGAGGATGTGGGGGGGATGGGAGTGAATGAGAGGGAGACTAAGTGGGAGTCTGGTACCTTTGAGATTTGAGAATTTGACAAAGGCACACACCACGCACACACACACACACCACGCACACACCACCACACACACACACAACGCACACACACACATCATTACGCACACACACACACACACACACACACACACACACACACACACACACACACACACACACACACACACACACACACACGTTAAAGCCAGACAAACAACAAGGCACAATGGTTCTTAATATTGGCAGATAAACTACAACATGAGTTATGTACTATCTGTATTGATGAGAGGGATTGTCTCACACACACACACACACACACACACACACACACACATAGACACACACACAGACACACACACAGACACACAGACACACACACACACACACACACACACACACACACACACACTCACTTAAGAGGAATGGATTATTGACTGATTGCATCGCCATGGTGATCTAATATCCCCACTCTAACTGCTCTCCTCCCCATGCCCTCCTCTTCCTCCCCCTCTCCTCCTCCTCCTCCTCCTCCTCCTCCTCCTCAGAGCGATAGAGCCCTTCAAA
>NC_143040.1:6755000-6777500 GCF_057628025.1 Oncorhynchus mykiss | reverse complement strand
CTCCACTCGTTACCTGTATTAATGGCACCTGTTTGAACTTGTTATCAGTATAAAAGACACCTGTCCACAACCTCAAACAGTCACACTCCAAACACCACTATGGCCAAGACCAAAGAGCTGTCAAAGAACACGGTCAAGTATGGTGGTGGTAGTCTGATGCTTTGTGGATGCTTTGTAGTGGCACTGTTAAGCTGTCTGGACTGAGCAGTCAACGTGCCCCTAGTGTGTGTAGTGTAGCGTGTGCTGTGAATTGTGTATGGGAAGATTGTTGAGCCTGTATTTCTGGGTCAATTGTGTTTTCTGTTCTCCTCCAAACCCCAGTGGACCTTAGAGATATGATGTGGTACACTGGACAATAGAACTACCACACACACACACACACACACACACTATTCCCTTCATGTGCAATCACACACACGCGCGCATACACAAATAGTCACACATACAAGGACGGACGCAAACACACTCAGTTTCTGGGACACTGTCTGCCCCTGTGGAGTTTACTGTAGCATCTTCCCCTCCTTCTCTCCACCTCCCATCTTTCCTCTCCCTCCCCAACTTCCATCTTCCCTCTCTCCACCTCCCATCCTCCTCCTACCTCCCCACCTTCCATCTTCCCTCTCCCTCTCCCTCCCCATGCTCCCTCTCCCTCTCCCTCCCCATCCTCCCTCTCCCTACCCATGCTCCCTCTCCCTCTCCCTCCCCATGCTCCCTCTCCCTCTCCCTCCCCATCCTCCCTCTCCCTCTCCCTCCCCATCCTCCCTCTCCCTCCCCAGCTTCCATCTTCCCTCTCCCTGCCAGGTGACACTATTAATCAGAATGCAACAGCCAGGTGACACTACCTACCAGAATGCAACAGCCAGGTGACACTATTAACCAGCATGCAACAGCCAGGTGACACTACTAACCAGCATGCAACAGCCAGGTGACACTACCTACCAGAATGCAACAGCCAGGTGACACTATTAACCAGAATGCAACAACCAGGTGACACTACTAACCAGAATGCAACAGCCAGGTGACACTACTAACCAGAATACAACAGCCAGGTGACACTATTAACCAGCGTGCAACGGCCAGGTGACACTACTAACCAGAATGCAACAGCCAGGTGACACTATTAACCAGCATGCAACAGCCAGGTGACACTATTAACCAGAATGCAACAGCCAGGTGACACTATTAACCAGAATGCAACAGCCAGGTGACACTACTAACCAGAATACAACAGCCAGGTGACACTACCTACCAGAATGCAACAGCCAGGTGACACTATTAACCAGAATGCAACAGCCAGGTGACACTATTAACCAGAATGCAACAGCCAGGTGACACTATTAACCAGAATGCAACAGCCAGGTGACACTATTAACCAGCATGCAACAGCCAGGTGACACTACTAACCAGAATGCAACAGCCAGGTGACACTATTAACCAGCATGCAACAGCCAGGTGACACTACTAACCAGAATGCAACAGCCAGGTGACACTACTAACCAGAATGCAACAGCCAGGTGACACTACCTACCAGAATGCAACAGCCAGGTGACACTACTAACCAGAATGCAACAGCCAGGTGACACTATTAACCAGAATGCAACAGCCAGGTGACACTATTAACCAGAATGCAACAGCCAGGTGACACTACTAACCAGAATACAACAGCCAGGTGACACTACTAACCAGAATGCAACAGCCAGGTGACACTACCTACCAGAATGCAACAGCCAGGTGACACTACTAACCAGAATGCAACAGCCAGGTGACACTATTAACCAGAATGCAACAACCAGGTGACACTATTAACCAGCATGCAACAGCCAGGTGACACTACTAACCAGAATGCAACAGCCACTACTCTTAGACCTCTGGATGCCGTCGACCAATCACTTTACCCCAGGTGATAGGTATAATACGCATCACTGCATCTTGTACTGAAAGGTTGTCTGGTCCTCATTATTTAAACTCCCGTAGGTCACTTTCATTAGTGCCTTTGTGTTTACAGATCTCTACTATACCAGCTACTGACTCAGACAAACAGGAGATACCAAACAGGAGATACCAAACAGGAGATACCAAACAGGAGATACCAAACAGGAGATACCAAACAGGAGATACCAAACAGGAGATACCAAACAGGAGATACCAAACAGGAGATACCAAACCCGTTCACAGGGTTGGTTAACTCTTCAGATTCATCTCGTCTCTCAATCCACATTGAGTTTTAAAGGCTCCACATTTCTGGAATCACTTGTAAAGTTCATTACATTGGGATTTCCTCGTGCCACTAGAGCGGTTTTTATAACCCCAAAGATACATTTGTTCACGGAGGTCTGCAATAGTTTTGAATTAATTTATAATTAGTTATGATGCCTGGGATTTTTATGTTGTTCAAATGTAGTGTACTGGTTATTCTATCTGGTTATTCTATCTGGTTGTTCTATCTGGTTGTTCTATCTGGTTATTCTATCTGGTTATTCTGTCTGGTTATTCTATCTGTTTATTCTATCTGGTTATTCTATCTGGTTATTCTGTCTGGTTATTCTATCTGGTTGTTCTATCTGGTTATTATATCTGGTTATTCTATCTGGTTGTTCTATCTGGTTATTCTATCTGGTTATCCTATCTGGTTGTTCTATCTGGTTATTCTATCTGGTTAATCTATCTGGTTGTTCTATCTGGTTATTCTATCTGGTTGTTCTATCTGGTTATTCTATCTGGTTAATCTATCTGGTTGTTCTATCTGGTTATTCTATCTGGTTGTTCTATCTGGTTATTCTATCTGGTTAATCTATCTGGTTGTTCTATCTGGTTATTCTATCTGGTTGTTCTATCTGGTTATTCTATCTGGTTAATCTATCTGGTTATTCTATCTGGTTATTCTATCTGGTTATTCTATCTGGTTGTTCTATCTGGTTATTCTATCTGGTTAATCTATCTGGTTGTTCTATCTGGTTATTCTATCTGGTTATTCTATCTGGTTATTCTATCTTGTTATTCTATCTGGTTATTCTGTCTGGTTATTCTATCTGGTTATTCTATCTGGTTATTCTATCTGGTTAATCTATCTGGTTGTTCTATCTGGTTATTCTATCTGGTTGTTCTATCTGGTTGTTCTATCTGGTTATTCTATCTGGTTGTTCTATCTGGTTATTCTATCTGGTTAATCTATCTGGTTATTCTATCTGGTTATTCTATCTGGTTATTCTATCTGGTTATTCTATCTGGTTATTCTATCTGGTTAATCTATCTGGTTATTCTATCTGGTTATTCTATCTGGTTAATCTATCTGGTTGTTCTATCTGGTTATTCTATCTGGTTATTCTATCTGGTTAATCTATCTGGTTATTCTATCTGGTTATTCTATCTGGTTGTTCTATCTGGTTATTCTATCTGGTTAATCTATCTGGTTATTCTATCTGGTTATTCTATCTGGTTATTCTATCTGGTTGTTCTATCTGGTTATTCTATCTGGTTAATCTATCTGGTTGTTCTATCTGGTTATTCTATCTGGTTATTCTATCTGGTTATTCTATCTTGTTATTCTATCTGGTTATTCTGTCTGGTTATTCTATCTGGTTATTCTATCTGGTTATTCTATCTGGTTATTCTATCTGGTTGTTCTATCTGGTTATTCTATCTGGTTAATCTATCTGGTTATTCTATCTGGTCATTCTATCTGGTTATTCTATCTGGTTATTCTATCTGGTTATTCAATCTGGTTATTCTATCTGGTTATTCTATCTGGTTATTATATCTGGTTAATCTATCTAGTTATTCAGCTATTCTGGTTTATGTATATATATGGTTGTATGTATGTATATATATGGTTGTATGTATGTATATATATGGTTGTATGTATGTATGTATATGTATGGTTGTACTGTGGTCAACAACTGTCAGGAAAGTTGACTGAACAATCTGCCTCCTTCTGGGTACAACAGTACCTGTCTCCTCTCCTCCAGTCTCATCCTATAGAGGTAACAGTACCTGTCTCCTCTCCTCAAGTCTCATCCTATAGAGGTAACAGTACCTGTCTCCTCTCCTCCAGTCTCATCCTATAGAGGTAACAGTACCTGTCTCCTCTCCTCAAGTCTCATCCTATAGAGGTAACAGTACCTGTCTCCTCTCCTCCAGTCTCATCCTATAGAGGTAACAGTACCTGTCTCCTCTCCTCCAGTCTCATCCTATAGAGATAACAGTACCTGTCTCCTCTCCTCCAGTCTCATCCTATAGAGGTAACAGTACCTGTATCGTGCAGTCTCATCCTATAGAGGTAACAGTACCTGTCTCCTCCAGTCTCATCCTATAGAGGTAACAGTACCTGTCCCCTCCAGTCTCATCCTATAGAGGTAACAGTACCTGTCTCCTCCATTCTCATCCTATAGAGGTAACAGTACCTGCCTCCTCCAGTCTCATCCAACGGGGGCAGAAGATAACAGATGTGTTGGTACCTTCTCATGGATATGCGATGTGTATTCACATCATCAGTCAGCCATGCAGGTCTCCCATAATGCCGTGCTGTTCAGAGAAGACCGTCAATGTTACTGTACAGAAGAGTAAAGTGGAGTACACACACACACACACACACACACACACACACACACACACACACACACACACACACATACATACATACACACACACACACACACACACACACACACACACACACACACACACACACACACACCTGCATGCATGAATTCACATGCACAGTCACACAGTTCTACACACACACCTGGGCATGAGCATGAAGGACACACACACATTCTCACACACACACACACACTCTCACACACACACACACATTCTCTCACACACACAGGCCTCACTGTACAGTAGAAACCTACACTCACAGGAGTTGGTATGTGGCTTCCATATCTGGGTCAATTCCTAGATGCTAGAGTCCTTGTCATTCACATTTCTATTGAGAGGAGGGAGGGAGGGAGGGAGGGAGGGAGGGAGGGAGGGAGGGAGGGAGGGAGGGAGGGAGGGAGGGAGGGGGGGAGGGGGAGGGGTTAGAGGGGGGAGGGGGTAGAGGGGAGATGGAGAAGAGGGAAGAGGAGGATGTGGACTGGGGAAGGGGGAGGGGGAGGGAAGAGGGGAAGGGGAGAGGGGAGAGAAGGAGTGAGAAAGAAGTACAGGGTAGATAAATAATGAGGCCATTTTGAAAGGGAGCCAAATATGGAGAAAGAGAATTGGAAAGGGAAGAAAGAAGAGAAAAGGAGGGAAAGAGAGATTATTAATATCTTGTCAAATAACTGCCCCTCCTCCCTTCCCCTCCCCCTCCTCCCTTTCCCTCCTCCCTTCCCCCTCCTCTTTCCCTCCTCCCTTCCCCTCCTCCCTTCCCCCTCCTCTTTCCCTCCTCCCTTCTCCTCCTCCCTTCCCCTTTCTCTTTCCCTCCTCCTTTCCCCTCCTCCCTTCCCCCTCCTCTTTCCCTCCCTCACTCCCTTCATCCCTTCATCCCCACATCCCCTAGGAAGAGAGGGAATGCCATCTTCTTTCTGCCACTTCACATTAAAGGAGAGCAGACATCGCCAGTCAGACCAAGACCCACCCCCCCAGGGAAAGATTGGTTCAGCATTGAGAAATACTCATCTCAGCTTTTTAAATGATAAGGATGATGTCCCTATCTTGCCGTGCTAAAATGATACTCTAACTATGGTACTTTCTGGCCACAAGTAGAACTTCAACCCACAAACTCTAACCTCAGCCGTTACCCTAGTAACTACTAGTGTTATTCCCTTACACTAAAGCTCAATTAAGAACCAAAAAAAAAAAGATGATTGACTTTACTGTAAAACATTGGGCAACTAAAAACACAGGAACTAAAATGGCCGCCAACTATCTCTGACCACGAATGGGACTTAGATCCAGTGACTCAAACCTCAGCCGTTACCACCAACTCCCTCACGCTAACCATCAAAAGACCTGCTGTAGTTTTCATATCTCACCACCAGACAGAAAACATTGGCAGCTGAAAGCAGACTGGCTGAACAGAAAGAGATGTGGCTGAAATGGACTCCGACTGTGGACTTCAACCCACTGACATTAAACCTTTTTCTGGTTATTATAAGATGTACTTCCCAGTCAGATATTCGGGTGTGGCAGGTAGCCTAGTGGTCAGAGTGTAGGGACGGCAGGTAGCCTAGTGGTTAGAGTGTAGGGACGGCAGGTAGCCTAGTGGTTAGAGTGTAGGGACGGCAGGTAGCCCCCAACTCACGCCCTGACCAAACTAAAATAGAGACATAAAAAAGGAACTAAGGTCAGGACGTGACACTCAGGAACATTCTGTGTCTTCTTGGTGAGCATCTCCAGTATAGATCTGGCCTTGTGTTGAAGGTTGTTGTTCTGCTGAACGGTGAATTAATCTCCCAGTGTCTGGTGGAAATCAGATCCAATTGAATTGGTCAAATACACATATTTATCAGATGTTTATCCGGGTGTAGTGGTACTGCTGGTGTTCCTCGCTCCAACAGTGGTACTGCTGGTGTTCCTCGCTCCAACAGTATAATGCTGGTGTTCCTCACTCCAACAGTATAATGCTGGTGTTCCTCGCTCCAACAGTGGTACTGCTGGTGTTCCTAGCTCCAACAGTGGTACTGCTGGTGTTCCTAGCTCCAACAGTGGTACTGATGGTGTTCCACGCTCCAACAGTGGTACTGCTGGTGTTCCTCGCTCCAACAGTGGTACTGCTGGTGTTCCTCGCTCCAACAGTGGTACTGCTGGTGTTCCTCGCTCCAACAGTGGTACTGCTGGTGTTCCTCTCTCCAACAGTGGTACTGCTGGTGTTCCTCGCTCCAACAGTGGTACTGCTGGTGTTCCTCGCTCCAACAGTGGTACTGCTGGTGTTCCTCTCTCCAACAGTGGTACTGCTGGTGTTCCTCTCTCCAACAGTGGTACTGCTGGTGTTCCTCGCTCCAACAGTGGTAATGCTGGTGTTCCTCTCTCCAACAGTGGTACTGATGGTGTTCCTAGCTCCAACAGTGGTACTGCTGGTGTTCCTCTCTCCAACAGTGGTACTGATGGTGTTCCTAGCTCCAACAGTGGTACTGCTGGTGTTCCTCTCTCCAACAGTGGTACTGCTGGTGTTCCTCGCTCCAACAGTGGTACTGCTGGTGTTCCTAGCTCCAACAGTGGTACTGCTGGTGTTCCTAGCTCCAACAGTGGTACTGCTGGTGTTCCTAGCTCCAACAGTGGTACTGCTGGTATTCCTTGCTCCAACAGTGGTACTGCTGGTGTTCCTCGCTCCAACAGTGGTACTGCTGGTGTTCCTCGCTCCAACAGTGGTACTGCTGGTGTTCCTCGCTCCAACAGTGGTACTGATGGTGTTCCTAGCTCCAACAGTGGTACTGATGGTGTTCCTAGCTCCAACAGTGAAATGCTGGTGTTCCTCGCTCCAACAGTGAAATGCTGGTGTTCCTCGCTCCAACAGTGGTACTGATGGTGTTCCTAGCTCCAACAGTGGTACTGCTGGTGTTCCTAGCTCCAACAGTGGTACTGCTGGTGTTCCTCGCTCCAACAGTGGTAATGCTGGTGTTCCTAGCTCCAACAGTGGTAATGCTGGTGTTCCTCGCTCCAACAGTGGTAATGCTGGTGTTCCACGCTCCAACAGTGGTAATGCTGGTGTTCCTAGCTCCAACAGTGGTACTGCTGGTGTTCCTCGCTCCAACAGTGGTACTGCTGGTGTTCCTCGCTCCAACAGTGGTAATGCTGGTGTTCCTCACTCCAACAGTGTAATGCTGGTGTTCCTCGCTCCAACAGTGAAATGCTTGTGTTCCTCGCTCCAACAGTGAAATGCTGGTGTTCCTCGCTCCAACAGTGGTAATGCTGGTGTTCCTAGCTCCAACAGTGAAATGCTGGTGTTCCTCGCTCCAACAGTGAAATGCTGGTGTTCCTAGCTCCAACAGTGAAATGCTTGTGTTCCTAGCTCCAACAGTGGTACTACTGGTGTTCCTCGCTCCAACAGTGGTACTACTGGTGTTCCTCGCTCCAACAGTGAAATGCTGGTGTTCCTCGCTCCAACAGTGAAATGCTGGTGTTCCTCGCTCCAACAGTGGTAATGCTGGTGTTCCTAGCTCCAACAGTGAAATGCTTGTGTTCCTAGCTCCAACAGTGGTAATGCTGGTGTTCCTAGCTCCAACAGTGAAATGCTTGTGTTCCTAGCTCCAACAGTGGTAATGCTGGTGTTCCTCGCTCCAACAGTGGTACTGATGGTGTTCCTAGCTCCAACAGTGAAATGCTGGTGTTCCTCGCTCCAACAGTGGTAATGCTGGTGTTCCTAGCTCCAACAGTGAAATGCTGGTGTTCCTCGCTCCAACAGTGAAATGCTGGTGTTCCTAGCTCCAACAGTGAAATGCTTGTGTTCCTAGCTCCAACAGTGGTACTACTGGTGTTCCTCGCTCCAACAGTGGTACTACTGGTGTTCCTCGCTCCAACAGTGGTACTACTGGTGTTCCTCGCTCCAACAGTGAAATGCTGGTGTTCCTCGCTCCAACAGTGAAATGCTGGTGTTCCTCGCTCCAACAGTGGTAATGCTGGTGTTCCTAGCTCCAACAGTGAAATGCTTGTGTTCCTAGCTCCAACAGTGGTAATGCTGGTGTTCCTAGCTCCAACAGTGAAATGCTTGTGTTCCTAGCTCCAACAGTGGTAATGCTGGTGTTCCTCGCTCCAACAGTGGTACTGATGGTGTTCCTAGCTCCAACAGTGAAATGCTGGTGTTCCTCGCTCCAACAGTGAAATGCTGGTGTTCCTCGCTCCAACAGTGGTACTGATGGTGTTCCTAGCTCCAACAGTGGTACTGCTGGTGTTCCTCGCTCCAACAGTGAAATGCTGGTGTTCCTCGCTCCAACAGTGGTACTGATGGTGTTCCTAGCTCCAACAGTGGTACTGCTGGCATTCCTCGCTCCAACAGTGAAATGCTGTAGTTCCTCGCTCCAACAGTGGTACTGCTGGTGTTCCTCGCTCCAACAGTGGTACTGCTGGTGTTCCTCGCTCCAACAGTGGTAATGCTGGTGTTCCTAGCTCCAACAGTGGTAATGCTGGTGTTCCTCGCTCCAACAGTGGTAATGCTGGTGTTCCACGCTCCAACAGTGGTAATGCTGGTGTTCCTAGCTCCAACAGTGGTACTGCTGGTGTTCCTCGCTCCAACAGTGGTACTGCTGGTGTTCCTCGCTCCAACAGTGGTAATGCTGGTGTTCCTCACTCCAACAGTGTAATGCTGGTGTTCCTCGCTCCAACAGTGAAATGCTTGTGTTCCTCGCTCCAACAGTGAAATGCTGGTGTTCCTCGCTCCAACAGTGGTAATGCTGGTGTTCCTAGCTCCAACAGTGAAATGCTGGTGTTCCTCGCTCCAACAGTGAAATGCTGGTGTTCCTAGCTCCAACAGTGAAATGCTTGTGTTCCTAGCTCCAACAGTGGTACTACTGGTGTTCCTCGCTCCAACAGTGGTACTACTGGTGTTCCTCGCTCCAACAGTGAAATGCTGGTGTTCCTCGCTCCAACAGTGAAATGCTGGTGTTCCTCGCTCCAACAGTGGTAATGCTGGTGTTCCTAGCTCCAACAGTGAAATGCTTGTGTTCCTAGCTCCAACAGTGGTAATGCTGGTGTTCCTAGCTCCAACAGTGAAATGCTTGTGTTCCTAGCTCCAACAGTGGTAATGCTGGTGTTCCTCGCTCCAACAGTGGTACTGATGGTGTTCCTAGCTCCAACAGTGAAATGCTGGTGTTCCTCGCTCCAACAGTGAAATGCTGGTGTTCCTCGCTCCAACAGTGGTACTGATGGTGTTCCTAGCTCCAACAGTGGTACTGCTGGTGTTCCTCGCTCCAACAGTGAAATGCTGGTGTTCCTCGCTCCAACAGTGGTACTGATGGTGTTCCTAGCTCCAACAGTGGTACTGCTGGCATTCCTCGCTCCAACAGTGAAATGCTGGTGTTCCTCGCTCCAACAGTGGTACTGCTGGTGTTCCTCGCTCCAACAGTGGTAATGCTGGTGTTCCTAGCTCCAACAGTGGTAATGCTGGTGTTCCTCGCTCCAACAGTGGTAATGCTGGTGTTCCTAGCTCCAACAGTGGTACTGCTGGTGTTCCACGCTCCAACAGTGGTAATGCTGGTGTTCCTCGCTCCAACAGTGGTAATGCTGGTGTTCCTCGCTCCAACAGTGGTAATGCTGGTGTTCCTTGCTCCAACAGTGAAATGCTGGTGTTCCTAGCTCCAACAGTGAAATGCTTGTGTTCCTAGCTCCAACAGTGGTACTACTGGTGTTCCTCGCTCCAACAGTGGTACTACTGGTGTTCCTCGCTCCAACAGTGAAATGCTGGTGTTCCTCGCTCCAACAGTGAAATGCTGGTGTTCCTCGCTCCAACAGTGGTAATGCTGGTGTTCCTAGCTCCAACAGTGAAATGCTTGTGTTCCTAGCTCCAACAGTGGTACTGCTTGTGTTTCTAGCTCCAACAGTGCAGCACTATATAACAATTCACAACAGTACACACAAATCTAAAAGTAAAAGAATGGAATTAAGAAATATATAAATATTAGGATGAGCAATGTCTGAGAAGCATTGAATAAAACACAGTATGATAGAATACAGTACATTGAATAAAACACAGTATGATAGAATACAGTACATTGAATAAAACACAGTATGATAGAATACAGCACATTGAATAAAACACAGTGTGATAGAACACAGTAAGTCAGTGGGGCGGCAGGGTAGCCTAGTGGTTAGAAGGTTGCAAGTTCGCTTATCCCCAAAGTACAAATCTGTCGTTCTGCCCCTGAACAGGCAGTTAACCCACTGTTCCTAGGCCAGTTAACCCACTGTTCCTAGGCCAGTTAACCCACTGTTCCTAGGCCAGTTAACCCACTGTTCCTAGACCAGTTAACCCACTGTTCCTAGGCCAGTTAACCCACTGTTCCTAGGCCAGTTAACCCACTGTTCCTAGGCCAGTTAACCCACTGTTCCTAGACCAGTTAACCCACTGTTCCTAGACCAGTTAACCCACTGTTCCTAGGCCAGTTAACCCACTGTTCCTAGGCCAGTTAACCCACTGTTCCTAGGCCAGTTAACCCACTGTTCCTAGGCCAGTTAACCCACTGTTCCTAGGCCAGTTAACCCACTGTTCCTAGACCGGTTAACCCACTGTTCCTAGGCCAGTTAACCCACTGTTCCTAGGCCAGTTAACCCACTGTTCCTAGGCCAGTTAACCCACTGTTCCTAGGCCAGTTAACCCACTGTTCCTAGGCCAGTTAACCCACTGTTCCTAGGCCAGTTAACCCACTGTTCCTAGGCCAGTTAACCCACTGTTCCTAGACCAGTTAACCCACTGTTCCTAGGCCAGTTAACCCACTGTTCCTAGGCCAGTTAACCCACTGTTCCTAGGCCAGTTAACCCACTGTTCCTAGGCCAGTTAACCCACTGTTCCTAGACCAGTTAACCCACTGTTCCTAGGCCAGTTAACCCACTGTTCCTAGGCCAGTTAACCCACTGTTCCTAGGCCAGTTAACCCACTGTTCCTAGACCGTCGTTGAAAATAAGAATTTGTTCCAAACTGACTTGACTAGTTAAAAAAATAAAAATTTCTGCCACTTTAGTCCCTTTGTCCCAGGCAAGCGTTCTGAAATTAAAATGTATTGAAACACCATTTTACCAGTATTATATACGTCTTTGATTTGTCTAGAAATAAATATCTAATAACGCCTGCGATTGTACCATTCAGGAATTTATATATTTTCATGATTTTTCTCAGACAGCCATAGACGAATGTCATTTCCATCACATCTTTAAACAACATTCGTTTTAGTTGAAAATGAAATCTCACACAATTATTTTATAACACATTGCTTCTATATTTGTACATTCATTTACATTGAATATTATTCTTAAAGTGATTTTTTAAAAAGTTTTTCCTAAAATGATTAAGTCAAAACACAACGCCTGAATGTATAACCTTGTCTTTGTGACAACTGAAAAGACTCATTTAGCATAAAAACATAAAAACATAAAAACATTTCCACCCAACCTTTTAGTGAGATGATTGACAACCACCATATGATGTCCCCGTCTAATACAAATCAATCAACATAAATTATACACAATTATACTCATTTAACTAAATTATATGGGTGTGGTGGGAAAGACACCTAGGTAAAAAAAAATAATAATATGAAAATAATATTTTATTGGAAACATTTTGAACAACAACCATTGTAAAATAACTTAATTCATTTAAGAAAAAGTCAGATTCCAAAAGTGGCCAGAGCTCAAGGAAGAAGGACAGTGGTTTGGAGAGATGAGCCCAGAGGAGTCCTCCGTATAGAAGAGCTCAGTAGTTTGGAGAGATGTGCCCAGAGGAGTCCTCCGTATAGAAGAGCTCAGTGGTTTGGAGAGATGTGCCCAGAGGGGTCCTCCGTATAGAAGAGCTCAGTGGTTTGGAGAGATGTGCCCAGAGGAGTCCTCCGTATAGAAGAGCTCAGTGGTTTGGAGAGATGAGCCCAGAGGAGTCCTCCATATAGAAGAGCTCAGTAGTTTGGAGAGATGTGCCCAGAGGAGTCCTCCATATAGAAGAGCTCAGTAGTTTGGAGAGATGAGCCCAGAGGAGTCCTCCATATAGAAGAGCTCAGTGGTTTGGAGAGATGAGCCCAGAGGAGTCCTCCGTATAGAAGAGCTCAGTAGTTTGGAGAGATGTGCCCAGAGGAGTCCTCCGTATAGAAGAGCTCAGTGGTTTGGAGAGATGAGCCCAGAGGAGTCCTCCATATAGAAGAGCTCAGTGGTTAGGAGAGATGAGCCCAGAGGAGTCCTCCGTATAGAAGAGCTCAGTGGTTAGGAGAGATGAGCCCAGAGGAGTCCTCCATATAGAAGAGCTCAGTGGTTAGGAGAGATGTGCCCAGAGGAGTCCTCTGTATAGAAGAGCTCAGTGGTTTGGAGAGATGAGCCCAGAGGAGTCCTCCGTATAGAAGAGCTCAGTGGTTAGGAGAGATGAGCCCAGAGGAGTCCTCCGTATAGAAGAGCTCAGTGGTTAGGAGAGATGAGCCCAGAGGAGTCCTCCGTATAGAAGAGCTCAGTGGTTTGGAGAGATGAGCCCAGAGGAGTCCTCCGTATAGAAGAGCTCAGTGGTTAGGAGAGATGAGCCCAGAGGAGTCCTCCGTATAGAAGAGCTCAGTGGTTAGGAGAGATGAGCCCAGAGGAGTCCTCCGTATAGAAGAGCTCAGTGGTTTGGAGAGATG
Organism: Oncorhynchus mykiss; assembly: GCF_057628025.1. Classification (NCBI taxonomy): domain Eukaryota; kingdom Metazoa; phylum Chordata; class Actinopteri; order Salmoniformes; family Salmonidae; genus Oncorhynchus; species Oncorhynchus mykiss. Next base: position 6,764,274 of record NC_143040.1, on the reverse strand, counting down.
AGCCCAGAGAAGTCCTCCGTATAGCAGAGCTCAGTGGTTAGGAGTGGAGAGATGAGCCCAGAGGAGTCCTCTGTATAGAAGAGCTCAGTAGTTTGGAGAGATGAGCCCAGAGAAGTCCTCCGTATAGCAGAGCTCAGTGGTTAGGAGAGATGAGCCCAGAGGAGTCCTCCGTATAGCAGAGCTCAGTGGTTAGGAGTGGAGAGATGAGCCCAGAGCAGTCCTCCATATAGAAGAGCTCAGTGGTTTGGAGAGATGAGCCCATAAGGGTCCTCCGTATAGAAGAGCTCAGTGGTTTGGGGAGATGAGCCCAGATTGCAGAGGGGTCATCTGTATAGAAGAGCTCAGTGGTTTGGAGAGATGAGCCCAGAGGGGTCCTCCGTATAGAAGAGCTCAGTGGTTTGGAGAGATGAGCCCATAGGGGGCATCCGTATAGAAGAGCTCAGTGGTTTGGAGAGATGAGCCCAGAGGGGTCCTCCGTATAGAAGAGCTCAGTGAGCAAAGTGAAACTGTATAATTTGTGGTATATCTAACACAGGTGTGGAGTGTCACCTGCATGTGGGTATCAACAAAATCACCAAAGGTTCTCACCGCACGAATACTCAATAAGGTTCTCACAGCACAAAGACTCTAAGGTTCTCACAGCACAAAGACTCAATAAGGTTCTCACAACATAAAGACTCAATAAGGTTCTCACAGCACGAATACTCATAAGGTTCTCACTGCCCAAAGACTCAATAAGGTTCTCACTGCCCAAAGACTCAATAAGGTTCTCACTGCCCAAAGACTCAATAAGGTTCTCACAGCACAAAGACTCAATAAGGTTCTCACTGCCCAAAGACTCAATAAGGTTCTCACAACACAAAGACTCAATAAGGTTCTCACAACACAAAGACTCAATAAGGTTCTCACAACACAAAGACTCAAATAAGGTTCTCACTGCCCAAAGACTCTATAAGGTTCTCACTGCCCAAAGACTCAATACGGTTCTCACTGCCCAAAGACTCAATAAGGTTCTCACTGCCCAAAGACTCAATAAGGTTCTCACTGCCCAAAGACTCAATAAGGTTCCCATTGTTGCTGCAGCTGATCCCTTTGTGATACTGTAGTTTGTCGGTCATGTACTGGGTTTTGCAGAGTCATGTGTCCATATCCTGGACTGTTGGCTTGACATCCCGAAAAAGGACGTATTTTAAAGAATTCATGTAGGACATTTTAATCTCTGATTATTCCCTCTTAATATCCTGATAAAAGGTTCTGAATATTCCCTCTTATTATCCTGATAAAAGGTTCTGAATTTTGCCATTCAAGAAGCACTTCTGCTTCTTGTTCCTCGTTAGCTTGTACTTTTCCCCTGTTGTTGTTCTGCTGTTGTCATCACGTTCAAAGGATCTAGTGATTTTCTCTCCTGTGGCTGTGCTAATTATGTTACACTGATTCTTCCTGGACTATTGAAGACTTGTTGGCCTGTTTTAATTTGCCCTCAATGCTTTTGCTGAAAATCCAAATTATTTTGTTTGCAGCTTTGACCAGGCCGTTCTTTCTCAGGATGTTGCCTCTGAGCATTTTTGAAGCCACTTCCTTGTCCTTGGCGCTGGACATTTTAAAAAACATTTTTGCTTTAACTCTGCAACGACGGCCTTTTGATAAATAAAATCCTTCTCAAGTTTTTCAGGAGTTCCCTTTCTGTTTTGTCTTTGTCTTTGGGGAATATTGTCTCCCCATTTTCTTCAGTTCATCATACCTTTTTTGTATTTCTCAAATTTCGTTAAGCTTTATCAAGTTTGATATTTGTTATGCAAAGATGTTTTTGAGCGACCTCGTCCAAACTCTCCCTCGTCCAAACTATCCCTCATCCAACCTCTCCCTCGTCCAACCTCTCCCTCGTCCAGCCTCTCCCTCGTCCAACCTCTCCCTCGTCCAACCTCTCCCTCGTCCAACCTCTCCCTCGTCCAACCTCTCCCTCGTCCAACCTCTCCCTCATCCAACCTCTCCCTCGTCCAACCTTTGTAAGTTAGGGGCAGGTAAGTTAGGGGCAGGTAAGTTAGGGGCAGGTAAGTTAGGGGCAGGTGAGTTAGGGGCAGGTAAGTTAGGGGCAGGTAAGTTAGAGGCAGGTAAGTTAGGGGCAGGTAAGTTATGGGCAGGTAAGTTAGGGGCAGTTGAGTTAGGGGCAGGTGAGTTAGGGGCAGGTAAGTTAGGGGCAGGTAAGTTAGGGGCAGGTAAGTTAGGGGCAGGTAAGTTAGGGGCAGGTAAGTCAGGGGGAGGTAAGTCGGGGCAGGTAAGTTAGGGGCAGGTAAGTTAGGGGCAGGTAAGTTAGGGGCAGGTAAGTCAGGGTCAGGTAAGTTAGGGGCAGGTGAGTTAGGGGCAGGTAAGTTAGGGGCAGGTAAGTTAGGGGCAGGTAAGTCAGGGGCAGGTGAGTTAGGAGCAGGTATGATGTCCTCATGTTCTGGCTGCAAGTCATCTGGTGACTGAGGTGGTGTGTAGCCTGATAGGTAGGTCTCCAAGGTAACTGTTCTTTTTAACGTCTGTCTTCTATTCCGTTGATTACATTTCCATTTCCATCTCTTGTATCTTTGTTCTCGCTACTACATACCACCAACTAACATCTATATACAACTACTACATACCACCAACTAACATCTATATACCACTATTACATACCACCAAATAACATCTATATACAACTACTACATACCACCAACTATATACCACTATTACATACCACCAACTAACATCTATATACAACTACTACATACCACCATCTCTATACAACTACTACATACCACCAACTAACATCTATATACCACTATTACATACCACCAACTAACATCTATATACAACTACTACATACCACCATCTATATACCACTATTACATACCACCAACTAAAATCTATATACCACTATTACATACCACCAAATAACATCTATATACCACTATTACATACCACCATCTATATACAACTACTACATACCACCAAATAACATCTATATACCACTACTACATACCACCAACTATATACCACTATTACATACCACCATCTATATACAACTACTACATACCACCATCTATATACAACTACTACATACCACCAAATAACATCTATATACCACTACTACATACCACCAACTATATACCACAATACACGCCACCAACTACATACCACTACTACATACCACCAAATAACATCTATATACAACTACTACATACCACCAACTAACATATATATACCACTACTACATACCACCAAATAACATCTATATACAACTACTACATACCACCATCTATATACAACTACTACATACCACCAACTAACATCTATATACAACTACTACATACCACCAAATAACATCTATATACAACTACTACATACCACCAACTATATACCACTATTACATACCACCAAATAACATCTATATACAACTACTACATACCACCAACTATATACCACTATTACATACCACCAACTAACATCTATATACAACTACTACATACCACCAACTAACATCTATATACCACTACTACATACCACCAACTAACATCTATATACAACTACTACATACCACCAAATAACATCTATATACAACTACTACATACCACCAACTATATACCACTATTACATACCACCAACTAACATCTATATACAACTACTACATACCACCATCTATATACCACTATTACATACCACCAACTAAAATCTATATACCACTATTACATACCACGAAATAACATCTATATACCACTATTACATACCACCATCTATATACAACTACTACATACCACCAAATAACATCTATATACCACTACTACATACCACCAACTATATACCACTATTACATACCACCATCTATATACAACTACTACATACCACCATCTATATACAACTACTACATACCACCAAATAACATCTATATACCACTACTACATACCACCAACTATATACCACAATACACGCCACCAACTACATACCACTACTACATACCACCAAATAACATCTATATACAACTACTACATACCACCAACTAACATATATATACCACTACTACATACCACCAAATAACATCTATATACAACTACTACATACCAGCAACTAACATCTATATACCACTACTACATACCACCAAATAACATCTATATACCACTACTACATACCACCAACTATATACCACTATTACATACCACCAACTAACATCTATATACAACTACTACATACAACCAAATAACATATATATACCACTACTCCATACCACCAACTATATACCACAATACACGCCACCAACTACATACCACTACTACATACCACCATCTACATACCACTACTACATACCACCAAATAACATGTATATACCACTACTACATACCACCAACTATATACCACAATACAAGCCACCAACTACATACCACTACTACATACAACCAAATAACATATATATACCACTAATACATACCACCAACTATATACCACAATACACGCCACCAACTACATACCACTACTACATACCACCAAATAACATCTATATACAACTACTACATACCACCAACTAACATCTATATACCACTACTACATACCACCAAATAACATATATATACCACTACTACATACCACCATCTATATACCACAATACACGCCACCAACTACATACCACTACTACATACCACCAACTAACATCTATATACAACTACTACATACCACCAACTAACATCTATATACCACTACTACATACCACCAAATAACATATATATACCACTACTACATACCACCATCTATATACCACTACTACATACCACCAACTAACATCTATATACAACTACTACATACCACCAACTAACATCTATATACCACTACTACATACCACCAAATAACATATATATACAACTACTACATACCACCATCTATATACCACTACTACATACCACCAACTAACATCTATATACAACTACTACATACCACCAAATAACATCTATATACAACTACTACATACCACCAACTATATACCACTATTACATACCACCAACTAACATCTATATACAACTACTACATACCACCAAATAACATATATATACCACTACTACATACCACCAACTATATACCACAATACACGCCACCAACTACATACCACTACTACATACCACCAAATAACATCTATATACAACTACTACATACCACCAACTAACATCTATATACAACTACTACATACCACCAACTAACATCTATATACAACTACTACATACCACCAACTAACATCTATATACAACTACTACATGCCACCAACTAACATCTATATACCACTACTACATACCACCAAATAACATATATATACCACTACTACATACCACCATCTATATCCCACTACTACATACCACCAACTAACATCTATATACAACTACTACATACCACCAACTAACATCTATATACCACTACTACATACCACCAACTAACATCTATATACAACTACTACATACCACCAAATAACATCTATATACCACTACTACATACCACCAACTAACATCTATATACAACTACTACATACCACCAAATAACATCTATATACCACTACTACATACCACCAAATAACATCTATATACCACTATTACATACCACCATCTATATACCACTAATACATACGACCAACTATATACCACAATACACGCCACCAACTACATACCACTACTACATACCACCAAATAACATCTATATACAACTACTACATACCACCAACTAACATATATATACCACTATTACATACCACCATCTATATACCACTAATACATACCACCAACTATATACCACAATACACGCCACCAACTACATACCACTATTACATACCACCAACTAACATCTATATACCACTATTTCATAATAAAACCACCACCCCTTTCCACTACTTTGAACCTTAACTCATCCGACAGACACCAAGCAGACAACCTGGAAGGACGGGACTCTTTCGTTCCATTCACCTTGTAACTCTTCTGCAGTAAAATCTCGTACACCCAAGTATTTCTCTACAGCTCTCCACCACAACATCTTTTCTCTGTGATTTTACAATCTGTTTCCGTGGTAATGCATTCTAAGAAGGTAATGCATTCTAAGAAGGTAATGCATTCTAAGAAGGTAATGCATTCTAAGAAGGTAATGCATTCTAAGAAGGTAATGCATTCTAAGAAGCCAACCTGACTGAAGTACAAATTCACATCACTCCGTATTGGCCTCGGTCTGCTGTCCACCCTTGACCCATCATCATCTACTCTCTTCATTTGCTCAGCCTACAACACCTTCCGTTCTGCTCTGACCTGGCAACATCAACCTGTCTCTCTCACACCGGACACTTCTGATCCCCAGTAACATGGGTACCCCCACAATTGACAAACACAGTTTTACACTATTTTGTCCCGTGCCTTCCTGCACACTTCTCTCATCTTCCTCCTTACACACTGCTGCAACATGATCATGAGCTTGGCATCTGAAACACCTCACTGGGTTCGGCACAAAAATCTCTCACTGGATAACTGACATATCCTAACATGACTTTATCAGGTAAAGACCACGCTTTAAAACTCACAAGAACAGACAATGTGTTCTCAGTTTCATCTCGCTTGCCACTGTGTATTCGTCGCACCAAACAGCGGTCGTCGTAGACACAGGGGTCTTACATTTCAGTTGCTGAACACCCCAACACCGCCACCCCAGTAATCACCAAACGGTGGTCGTCGTAGACACAGGGGGTCTTACATTTCAGTTGCTGAACACCCCAACACCGCCACCCCAGTAATCACCAAACGGCGGTCGTCGTAGACACAGGGGGTCTTACATTTCAGTTGCTGAACACCCCAACACCGCCACCCCAGTAATCACCAAACGGCGGTCGTCGTAGACACAGGGGGTCTTACATTTCAGTTGCTGAACACCCCAACACCGCCACCCCAGTAATCACCAAACAGCGGTCGTCGTAGACACAGGGGTCTTACATTTCAGTTGCTGAACACCCCAACACCGCCACCCCAGTAATCACCAAACGGCGGTCATCGTAGACACAGGGGGTCTTACATTTCAGTTGCTGAACACCCCAACAACGCCACCCCAGTAATCACCAAACGGCGGTCGTCGTAGACACAGGGGGTCTTACATTTCAGTTGCTGAACACCCCAACACCGCCACCCCAGTAATCACCAAACGGCGGTCGTCGTAGACACAGGGGGTCTTACATTTCAGTTGCTGAACACCCCAACACCGCCACCCCAGTAATCACCAAACAGCGGTCGTCGTAGACACAGGGGTCTTACATTTCAGTTGCTGAACACCCCAACACCGCCACCCCAGTAATCACTCACTCTCAAATACGCCTTGCTCCTGAGAGCAAAGCAAGTCTTGTCCCGAGGCCTGTAAAATCATCAGATGTCCCCTTCGAGCTACCTTCACAGATTTAACATCACGTCAAATGACTTTCTACCCACATATGATCAGCCAAAAGAAAGTGATCCACTTTATCCACAAATGTCACTCCCACTGGGCTATAATCATCCTTTATGTGACCGTAGGGGAGAGGCTCTGACTCAGAGGTCTTCACCCCCACCTGCCACCGCAGGTAATTCATCCTCACTCTCGTCAGGTTAAATGTCTGAGTCATCAGAGACAGCAGAGTACGGTTTGGACTTGGTGCCCTTTTCACACATCAACACACATCTTCGCTCTGCACTGGGCTCTTCCCCTTCTTCCTCTCTGTCCATAACCACCATTTGGTGGATAATATGACTAGGAGAGAATACAAACAATACGCCATAGTAAGAAGAAGACACACCAACGTCACTGTGGTGTAGAACACACCAACGTCACTGTGGTGTAGAAGACACACCAACGTCACTGTGGTGTAGAAGACTTGAGAGATGGATACAATTATTCTGTCAGTTTGTTAATGAAGTAGGATATACATAGAATATGCATAGAATATACATGGAATAAATAGAGAATATACATAGAATATACATAGAATATACATGGAATACATATAGGATATACATAGAATATATATATAGAATATACATGGAATATACATGGAATACATAGAGAATATACATAGAATATACATAGAATATACATAGAATACACGTGGAATATACATAGAATATGCATAGAATATACATAGAATATACATGGGATACATATAGAATATACATAGAATATACATGGAATACATATAGAATATACATAGAATATACATAGAATATACATGGAATACATATAGAATATACATAGAATATACATAAAATATACATGGAATACATATGGGATATACATAGAATATACATGGAATATACATGGAATACATATACAATATACATAGAATATACATAGAATACATATATAATATACATAGAATATACATAGAATATACATGGAATACATATAGAATATACATAGAATATACATAGAATATACATAGGACATACATAGAATATACATAGAATATACATAGAATATACATAGAATATACATGGAATATACCGAGAATATATATAGGACATACCTAGGATATACATAGAATATACATGGAATATACATAGAATATACATGGAATACATGTAGAAAATAAATAGAATATACATAGAATACATATAGAATATACATAGAATATACATGGAATACATATAGAATATACATAGAATATACATAGAATACATATAGAATATACATAGAATATACATAGAATATACATGGAATACATATAGAATATACATAGAATATACATAGAATATACATAGGACATACATAGAATATACATAGAATATACATACGATATAGATAGGATATACATAGAATATACATAGAATATACATGGATACATATAGAATATACATAGAATATACATGGGATACATATAGAATATACATAGAACATACATGGAATATACCGAGAATATATATAGGATATACCTAGGATATACATAGAATATACATGGAATATACATAGAATATACATGGAATACATATAGAAAATACATAGAATATACATGGAATACATATAGAATATACATAGAATACATATAGAATATACATAGTATATACATGGAATACATATAGAATATACATAGAATACACCTGGAATATACATAGAATACACATGGAATACATATAGAATATACATAGAATATACATGGAATACATATAGAATATACATAGAATATACATGGAATACATATAGAATATACATAGAATACATATAGAATATACATAGTATATACATGGAATACATATAGAATATACATAGAATATACATGGAATAC
>NC_143040.1:6747500-6750000 GCF_057628025.1 Oncorhynchus mykiss | reverse complement strand
TCAGGGAGGTGTCAGCGCACCACGGCCAACTCGTCACTCAAAGCAAACAGCGTTGCCCATCTGCAGGGCATGTGCTTGTATGTCCCTGAGAGGAGACTCAGCGTTTGAGAAGAAGGAGGAGGGCAAATTCATTATTGATCTCTGATAAGACATGAAGTATGCCTATTCAGATGTCAGAGGATGTGTGTGTGTGTGTGTGTGTGTGTGTGTGTGTGTGTGTGTGTGTGTGTGTGTGTGTGTGTGTGTGTGTGTGTGTGTGTGTGTGTGTGTGTGCTTGTATCAGACAAAGAACCGAGATAAAAGGCACTCTTCAGACAGACACACACATCTAATCTAACACACACTCATAATCCCGACACTCCAACATTGGCCTTGCAGAGACAGTGACAAGGAGAGTAACTCACGGACAGTATTCTATGTGTACTGGCTTGAAGAGGTCAAGGTCAAAGTGAAAAGGTGGGGGGGAGGGGGGTCTATGGGAGGAAAGTAGTTTAGACTTTCGGTTGGGGGGGGGAGTCTTCAGGTTGGGGGGGTCTATAGGAGAAAAGTAGTTTAGACTTCAGGTTGGGGGGGGGTCTATAGGTTGGGGGGGCGTCTATAGGACAAAAGTAGCTAAGACTTCAGGTTGGGGGGGTCTATAGGAGAAAAGTAGTTTAGACTCCAGGTTGGGGGGGGGGGTCTTCAGGTTGGGGGGGTCTATAGGAGAAAAGTAGTTTAGACTTCAGGTTGGGGGGGGGGTCTATAGGTTGGGGGGGGGTCTATAGGTGAAAAGTAGTTTAGACTTCAGGTTGGGGGGGTCTATAGGTGAAAAGTAGTTTAGACTTCAGGTTGGGGGGGGTCTTCAGGTTGGGGGGGTCTATAGATGAAAAGTAGTTTAGTCTTCAGGTTGGGGGGGTCTATAGGTGAAAAGTAGTTTAGACTTCAGGTTGGGGGGGGTCTTCAGGTTGGGGGGGTCTTCAGGTTGGGGGGGGTCTATAGGAGAAAAGTAGTTTAGACTTCAGGTTGGGGGGGGGCGTCTATAGGTGAAAAGTAGTTTAGACTTCAGGTTGGGGGGGTCTTCAGGTTGGGGGGGTCTATAGGAGAAAAGTAGTTTAGACTTCAGGTTGGGGGGGGTCTCCAGGTTGGGGGGGTCTATAGGTGAAAAGTAGTTTAGACTTCAGGTTGGGGGGGTCTCCAGGTTGGGGGGGTCTATAGGTGAAAAGTAGTTTAGACTTCAGGTTGGGGGGGGGGGGTCTCCAGGTTGGGGGGGTCTATAGGTGAAAAGTAGTTTAGACTTCAGGTTGGGGGGGGGTCTTCAGGTTGGGGGGGTCTATAGGTGAAAAGTAGTTTATATTTCAGGTTGGGGGGGTCTATAGGAGAAAAGTAGTTTATATTTCAGGTTGGGGGGGGGTCTATAGGTGAAAAGTAGTTTAGACTTCAGGTTGGGGGGGGTCTATAGGAGGAAAGTAGTTTAGACTTTAGGTTGGGGGGGCGTCTATAGGACAAAAGTAGCTAAGACCTCAGGTTGGGGGGGTCTATAGGAGAAAAGTAGTTTAGACTCAAGGTTGGGGGGGGGGTCTTCAGGTTGGGGGGGTCTATAGGAGAAAAGTAGTTTAGACTTCAGGTTGGGGGGTCTATAGGTGAAAAGTAGTTTAGACTTCAGGTTGGGAGGGGGGTCTATAGGTGAAAAGTAGTTTAGACTCCAGGTTGGGGGGGGGGGGGTCTATAGGTGAAAAGTAGTTTAGACTTCAGGTTGGGGGGGTCTATAGGTGAAAAGTAGTTTAGACTTCAGGTTGGGGGGGTCTATAGGTGAAAAGTAGTTTAGACTCCAGGTTGGGGGGGGCCTTCAGGTTGGGGGGGTCTATAGGAGAAAAGTAGTTTAGACTCCAGGTTGGGGGGGGGGGGTCTTCAGGTTGGGGGGGTCTATAGGAGAAAAGTAGTTTAGACTTCAGGTTGGGGGGGGGTCTATAGGTTGGGGGGGGGTCTATAGGTGAAAAGTAGTTTAGACTTCAGGTTGGGGGGGTCTGTAGGTGAAAAGTAGTTTAGACTTCAGGTTGGGGGGGGTCTTCAGGTTGGGGGGGTCTATAGGTGAAAAGTAGTTTAGACTTCAGGTTGGGGGGGTCTATAGGTGAAAAGTAGTTTAGACTTCAGGTTGGGGGGGGTCTTCAGGTTGGGGGGGTCTTCAGGTTGGGGGGGGTCTATAGGAGAAAAGTAGTTTAGACTTCAGGTTGGGGGGGGGCGTCTATAGGTGAAAAGTAGTTTAGACTTCAGGTTGGGGGGGTCTTCAGGTTGGGGGGGTCTATTGGAGAAAAGTAGTTTAGACTTCAGGTTGGGGGGGGGGGTCTCCAGGTTGGGGGAGTCTATAGGTGAAAAGTAGTTTAGACTTCAGGTTGGGGGGGTCTCCAGGTTGGGGGGGGTCTATAGGTGAAAAGTAGTTTAGACTTCAGGTTGGGGGGGGGGTCTCCAGGTTGGGGGGGTCTATAGGTGAAAAGTAGTTTAGACTTCAGGTTGGGGGGGGGTC